>NC_136617.1:2849032-3051532 GCF_933228915.1 Telmatherina bonti
GGTCCAAACTGGGGTTCTTTGCAAGGTTCTGAACAGGTTCTATGGATGTGTTTAGTTTTGACCCACTATCAGGAGAGCAGCTGGTTGTTTCCTTCTAGGACTAAAGTCCGAGTTTGGTCAAAGATGGAAAATAACAGAACTCGATGCACTGGAGGAAGACACATGTTGCACTGCAGTGCGTCCCCCCGGTGCGTCGCGGGACGTCCCCCGGTGCGTCCCCCCGGTGCGTCGCGGGACGTCCCCCGGTGCGTCCCCCCGGTGCGTCCCCCCGGTGCGTCGCGGGACGTCCCCCGGTGCGTCCCCCCGGTGCGTCGCGGGACGTCCCCCGGTGCGTCCCCCCGGTGCGTCGCGGGACGTCCCCCGGTGCGTCCCCCCGGTGCGTCGCGGGACGTCCCCCGGTGCGTCCCCCCGGTGCGTCCCCCGGTGCGTCGCGGGACGTCCCCCGGTGCGTCCCCCCGGTGCGTCGCGGGACGTCCCCCGGTGCGTCCTCCCGGTGCGTCGCGGGACGTCCCCCGGTGCGTCCCCCCGGTGCGTCGCGGGACGTCCCCCGGTGCGTCCCCCCGGTGCGTCGCGGGACGTCCCCCGGTGCGTCCCCCGGTGCGTCCTCCCGGTGCGTCGCGGGACGTCCCCCGGTGCGTCCCCCCGGTGCGTCGCGGGACGTCCCCCGGTGCGTCCCCCGGTGCGTCCTCCCGGTGCGTCGCGGGACGTCCCCCGGTGCGTCCCCCCGGTGCGTCGCGGGACGTCCCCCGGTGCGTCCCCCCGGTGCGTCGCGGGACGTCCCCCGGTGCGTCCTCCCGGTGCGTCGCGGGACGTCCCCCGGTGCGTCCCCCCGGTGCGTCGCGGGACGTCCCCCGGTGCGTCCCCCCGGTGCGTCGCGGGACGTCCCCCGGTGCGTCCCCCGGTGCGTCCTCCCGGTGCGTCGCGGGACGTCCCCCGGTGCGTCCCCCCGGTGCGTCGCGGGACGTCCCCCGGTGCGTCCCCCGGTGCGTCCTCCCGGTGCGTCGCGGGACGTCCCCCGGTGCGTCCCCCCGGTGCGTCGCGGGACGTCCCCCGGTGCGTCCCCCCGGTGCGTCGCGGGACGTCCCCCGGTGCGTCCCCCCGGTGCGTCGCGGGACGTCCCGCGACAGCAGGATCCTATATACATACATTATAGCTCCGCTGCTGGTTGACCTGCTTTCCTGTCCAACATCAGCTGGCCGAGCAAGATGGACCTCCTTCCTGGTTCTTGTTTTCTCAGCTCGGCCGTTTTCCGACGAAGACGGTCATAATAAACTGGCTGACGTGGATCACATGGTGGAAGGGTTTTAATGGGATCAGGTTGTTGTGAATCTGAGTTTATAGAAAACTGAATCATCAGTTCAACAGATGAAAGTTGTGAAGAGTCCAACTCACCTTCCCGGGTCGAGGGTTCAGCTTCCCGTGTTCCTTCTCTTTGGTGAGCTGCGGAGGAAGAACCACAGCTGTAAACACGCCTGCATTCAGACCAACAGAGACATGCAACGCGGCCCGACTGGTTCTACCAGCTGAGATGACAGATGTGAACATTCCTGACCGCGCCTCGTCACACCGACGCTTCTTAATGACAGCGATGACAGCCGTGCATGTGTACGCGCCAAGTATCGCTCTGTGGGAGTTCTGCAGGAAATAGGTCAGCGTTTGGATTGTGTTACGGACCTGCAGCAAGAGCTCATGTTTCTGTCCTAAGCTGCGCTGCGGGGGGGCCACCAGCTCTGGAACCTGGACAATATCCTTACTGCCAGGAGACGCACCTTTTCTGATGTGACATTTCAGCACCAGATTCTGGTTCAGATTCTTTAAAAAACAAAGGAAAGATTGAGAGTGGCGTCTTCTGTCCGCTGTGGAGAGACAACCGTCCATCCTGCTGCCTGAATCTTTCACTCTGCTGTTTATCTCATTACTGCTCGCTTTTCCTCTGATTTACCTTCAGTACATTATTTATATGCTTCTTATTTCTGCACATCCACCTGTTTTATTCTCACACTCTCATCCTTTATGGATAATTTCATCTCTGTTTATATTATTCTTTTCTTTTCCTTGTTGATTTTTACAAGTTAAATATAGATTTGTTCATTTTGTCTGTTGATTTGATTGTTTTAAAACAATAAAGACATAAATATGGAACTGTAATGTCAATTATCACAGTTTGTCACAAGACAAGCAAAGTTCAGCAGATTTACTGTGTTTGGAGCAAATAATCTCCTGGATGAGAGAATTTTTAACAATTACATGAAGAAGAAACTGAGATGATTCTGTTTGGTGGCAAAGAGAGGAGGGTCATCGTTGGTAAACACCTGGAGACACCAGAAGCTGATTGGGAAAATGTCATGAGTGTGCCAAGCTGTCACCAAAACAAAGGGTGGTTCATTTGAAGAAACTAAAATATAACACTTTTTTGTTTGTGTTCCTTCACAGTGTGGATGTATTTAGTTTTACTCTGTAATTAAGAAAATAAAAAAGATGAAGAAAAGCCACTAAGTGAGAGGGTGTGTCCAAACTTTTGACTGGTACTGTATATAAAACATATCCATACATACATGTATATATAAATTATGAAGCCACAAACCTGTCAAAAGGCACCAGAGAGATTTCTATACTTGGTATTGCTGATGGAAAGTGTGGCTGAGGTTCCCGCCCCACATTATTCTTCCAGAAAAGGTCCTCATACGTTTTCTTTGGAGATGGAAGTTAAGTTATGTACTTTATGGAGGTCGCAGCAAGACATGGCATCTCCCAGCCGCGGGGCAGGTGGGAGGGGCAGCGCGTCCGGTCAGGCGCACGTCAAACAGAGCAGTCGGAGGGTTGAGGTCCGTGTCCAGACCAACAGTTAGGGATCAAGTCTACAAGACTTTCCTGCTGTATTCCTGTAAGCAAGACATCCAGAGCATTGAACCGTCGCTTGTAGAGATCCGCCATGTGCTCAGGCCTAAAACCTCAGGACTGCAGTCTTCAGCAACCCTTTCCCAAAAACCTCCCACCTTCTAGGGACTCTACCAGACCAGGATGCTTCTACTGAGGCCTTTAAATCAACAGCTTGACAGATGACCTGGTCCAATTCACGTCCCAGCAGCTCGGAGAGCCTCCATGGACAAGCTGCCAGTCTGGTCGACTTTCCTCCCCAACCTGCACCACGTCCTCTCCATGGAAACGGAGAGGAGATAGTTGGATACAAATCAGCCAGTTGGCAAAATGGAGGAGTGGCTGCAGAGGAGGGATGACCTCCCAGGCGTTGCGTCTTTTCCATAAGGCATCCGAGGAGTCCAAAGTCCTGATTCCTCACCGTCAGCATCGTGTTGTTGGATCAGCTGAGGGACCAAGGTGGATTCTCACTGCCTGAAAACCACCAAACTGGGAAAAACCGGCAGGAGGAGGAAGTGACATCACAGCACGTCGGTTCATCATCAGGGCCAGAGTCCGTCCTCCAGGGGTTGGACCAGATCTCCCAGAAAGACCTCATCGGGTCCCTGGACCAGATCTCCCAGAAAGACCTCATCGGGTCCCTGGACCAGATCTCCCAGAAAGACCTCATCGGGTCCCTGGACCAGATCTCCCAGAAAGACCTCATCGGGTCCCTGGACCAGATCTCCCAGAAAGACCTCATCGGGTCCCTGGACCAGATCTCCCAGAAAGACCTCATCGGGTCCCTGGACCAGATCTCCCAGAAAGACCTCATCGGGTCCCTGGACCAGATCTCCCAGAAAGACCTCATCGGGTCCCTGGACCAGATCTCCCAGAAAGACCTCATCGGGTCCCTGGACCAGATCTCCCAGAAAGACCTCATCGGGTCCCTGGACCAGATCTCCCAGAAAGACCTCATCGGGTCCCTGGACCAGATCTCCCAGAAAGACCTCATCGGGTCCCTGGACCAGATCTCCCAGAAAGACCTCATCGGGTCCCTGGACCAGATCTCCCAGAAAGACCTCATCGGGTCCCTGGACCAGATCTCCCAGAAAGACCTCATCGGGTCCCTGGACCAGATCTCCCAGAAAGACCTCATCGGGTCCCTGGACCAGATCTCCCAGAAAGACCTCATCGGGTCCCTGGACCAGATCTCCCAGAAAGACCTCATCGGGTCCCTGGACCAGATCTCCCAGAAAGACCTCATCGGGTCCCTGGACCAGATCTCCCAGAAAGACCTCATCGGGTCCCTGGACCAGATCTCCCAGAAAGACCTCATCGGGTCCCTGGACCAGATCTCCCAGAAAGACCTCATCGGGTCCCTGGACCAGATCTCCCAGAAAGACCTCATCGGGTCCCTGGACCAGATCTCCCAGAAAGACCTCATCGGGTCCCTGGACCAGATCTCCCAGAAAGACCTCATCGGGTCCCTGGACCAGATCTCCCAGAAAGACCTCATCGGGTCCCTGGACCAGATCTCCCAGAAAGACCTCATCGGGTCCCTGGACCAGATCTCCCAGAAAGACCTCATCGGGTCCCTGGACCAGATCTCCCAGAAAGACCTCATCGGGTCCCTGGACCAGATCTCCCAGAAAGACCTCATCGGGTCCCTGGACCAGATCTCCCAGAAAGACCTCATCGGGTCCCTGGACCAGATCTCCCAGAAAGACCTCATCGGGTCCCTGGACCAGATCTCCCAGAAAGACCTCATCGGGTCCCTGGACCAGATCTCCCAGAAAGACCTCATCGGGTCCCTGGACCAGATCTCCCAGAAAGACCTCATCGGGTCCCTGGACCAGATCTCCCAGAAAGACCTCATCGGGTCCCTGGACCAGATCTCCCAGAAAGACCTCATCGGGTCCCTGGACCAGATCTCCCAGAAAGACCTCATCGGGTCCCTGGACCAGATCTCCCAGAAAGACCTCATCGGGTCCCTGGACCAGATCTCCCAGAAAGACCTCATCGGGTCCCTGGACCAGATCTCCCAGAAAGACCTCATCGGGTCCCTGGACCAGATCTCCCAGAAAGACCTCATCGGGTCCCTGGACCAGATCTCCCAGAAAGACCTCATCGGGTCCCTGGACCAGATCTCCCAGAAAGACCTCATCGGGTCCCTGGACCAGATCTCCCAGAAAGACCTCATCGGGTCCCTGGACCAGATCTCCCAGAAAGACCTCATCGGGTCCCTGGACCAGATCTCCCAGAAAGACCTCATCGGGTCCCTGGACCAGATCTCCCAGAAAGACCTCATCGGGTCCCTGGACCAGATCTCCCAGAAAGACCTCATCGGGTCCCTGGACCAGATCTCCCAGAAAGACCTCATCGGGTCCCTGGACCAGATCTCCCAGAAAGACCTCATCGGGTCCCTGGACCAGATCTCCCAGAAAGACCTCATCGGGTCCCTGGACCAGATCTCCCAGAAAGACCTCATCGGGTCCCTGGACCAGATCTCCCAGAAAGACCTCATCGGGTCCCTGGACCATCGGAACCTGGATGTTTCCAGCTGATCAACGCGTGACGTTGGGCGGACGTGCCGTTCTCCATCGTTCCACCTCGTTGAGCAGAAGATGAGCCTGGAAGGAAGGGTGAGGCGGAGCAGGTGGATTACTGAGACGGGCGCGGAGCAGCTAACGTGCTGCAACATTTGCAGCTGATGATCAGGACGTTAAACCCCGACTGTCTGGGCCGCAGGTCAAAGTTCACCAGTCCAGTTAGAAAACAGGGAACCAGTGTGGCGACTGACCACCGCGCTTCGGGGACAATGTCCTCTGGACAGAACCCAGTGGACAGTTTGGTCCTGAAACGCCCCGCAGCAGCTGTCAGCACGGTGGGGAAGGGATGAAGAAGTTCTTCTGCAGTCACGGTCCGGACCGGACCAGAGTCAGATGTGAGTCTGAAACGATGTCAGACAGACGAACCGGTCTCAACCTGCCGAGCTTCGTGGATAATCATTAATCCCGAGGAGGCGGAATGAAGATAATCACCTTTCTAAAGAGAGAACTTGCTGGGAGGCATGAAAGCGTCTGGATCAAAGCGAGTGCTGACATGTGCAGTACACGCGTGTGCACATTCACACGCCTCTCTGTCAGGTCACACAGGTGTGAACTTCAGCTTTGAACATCAGACGTGTTAGTTTTAACTTCGTTTGTTTAACAGAAATGTAGAAGTGGTTAACACACAAACAGCAGCCGGTGTGTGCGCAGAAACACACCTGGACCTTCAGGTGACCTCTGCACCTGGCTCTCCCCGAACCAGTGAAGAAGGAGACGTGCACGTGAAAAAGAAAACGTGCACGTGAAAAAGGAAACATGCACGTGAAGAAGGAAACGTGCATGTGCAGTTCGGAGCGATGAACAAGCTTCCAAGTGGACCAAGTGGAATAAGTGGACCAAATGGATCAGGTGGACTAAGTGGACCAGGTGGACTAAGTGGACCAAATGGACCAGGTGGACTAAGTGGACCAGGTGGACTAAGTGGACCAAATGGACCAGGTGGACTAAGTGGACCAGGTGGACTAAGTGGAATAAGTGGACCAAATGGATCAGGTGGACTAAGTGGACCAGGTGGACTAAGTGGACCAGGTGGACTAAGTGGACCAAATGGATCAGGTGGACTAAGTGGACCAGGTGGACTAAGTGGACCAGGTGGAATAAGTGGACCAAATGGACCAGGTGGACTAAGTGGACCAGGTGGACTAAGTGGACCAGGTGGACTAAGTGGAATAAGTGGACCAAATGGATCAGGTGGACTAAGTGGACCAGGTGGACTAAGTGGACCAGGTGGAATAAGTGGACCAAATGGATCAGGTGGACTAAGTGGACCAAGTGGAATAAGTGGACCAAGTGGACCAGGTGGACTAAGTGGACCAGGTGGACTAAGTGGACCAGGTGGAATAAGTGGACCAGGTGGAATAAGTGGACCAAATGGACCAGGTGGACTAAGTGGACCAGGTGGACTAAGTGGAATAAGTGGACCAAATGGATCAGGTGGACCAAGTGGACCAGGTGGACCAAGTGGACCAACTAGATCAGGTGGACCAAGTGGACTAAGTGGACCAAGTGGACTAGGTGGACCAAGTGGACCTGTTGGACCAAGTGGACCAAGTGGACCAGGTGGACCAAGTGGACCAACTAGATCAGGTGGACCAAGTGGACTAAGTGGACCAAGTGGACCAGGTGGACCAAGTGGAATAAGTGGCCCAAATGGATCAGGTGGGCTAGGTGGACCAGGTGGACCAGGTGGACTAAGTGGACCAGGTGGACCAAGTGGACCAACTAGATCAGGTGGACCAAGTGGACTAAGTGGACCAGGTGGACCAAGTGGACTAAGTGGACCAGGTGGACCAGGTGGACCAAGTGGACCAGGTGGACCAAGTGGACTAGGTGGACCAAGTGGAATAAGTGGCCCAAATGGATCAGGTGGGCTAGGTGGACCAGGTGGACCAAGTGGACCAAGTGGATCAAGTGGACCAGGTGGACCAAGTGGACCAGGTGGACCAAGTGGATCAGGAGGACCAAGTGGATCAGGTGGACCAAGTGGATCAGGAGGACCAAGTGGATCAGGTGGACCAAGTCGATCAGAAGGACCAAGTGGATCAGGTGGACCAAGTCGATCAGGAGGACCAAGTGGATCAGGTGAACCAAGCGGACCAAGTGGATCAGGTGAACCAAGCGGACCAAGTGGATCAGGTGGACCAGGTGGACACAAAGACTACCAGGTGTTTGTGTGACCTGGTCCAGGTGTGGGAAGCTCGCCGGACCCCTACCGAGCCGCCGCCATCATGTAGGACCTGTTTCCAACTACAGACCTTGCGAGGACAGGAAGCATTCTGATTGGATGGAGATTAATCAAATGGTCCAATCAGATGAAACCTGCTACGTCAGGTTTTTACTCCACGCCCCCTCCAGATTTGTTAACGTTCAACGTTAATGTTGCCATGGAAACCACGTTTTCATCTCTGGATGCTGCTGGTTTACTTTACTTTGGTTGGTGTGTGCGTGTGTACTCACGTAGGCATCTGGGAAGGCCCGGTACTTGTACATCAGGTTTTGGACCGGTTCTGGTCCCTGATCCTGGAACTGAGGTCCTCCTCCATGCACACTGCCAAACTGTGGAGTCTGGATCCCCACAGGGGCCCCCTCCCAGCTGAAAGTCCTCTGCAGTGCCCCAGGCCCCTGGCTGAACACCGGCAGGTCTGCGGGGAAGGGTCTGTGGAGGTCGGAGGGGCCAAGGTGGGGGGGAGAACCGATGCTCAGCAAGGGAGGCCGGCTCATCCGGACGCTGCTGGACTCTTCCGTCAGAGAGGTGGAGGAAGACGAGTTCAGGAGGAAGGACAGGTGCTCCAAACGGGACCCGTCAGAACCCGCTCCCTGCTCGCCCAGCTTCTTCGCCCCACTGATCCAGTCGCTAGAGGGTGCAGTATCTGGCAGCGAGTTGGTCCTGAACACTGGACGATGGTTCTTTCCGTTCTCCAGGGTCTGGTCTGAAGACCGGAAGCCCCCAAAGAGGACGCTGCTGTCCAACCGGGAGCTGGTGGTGGGGGACGCGAAAGAGCCGTTCCCGTTCTGAACCGGAGACTGAAGGTTCTGCAGAGTCCGACAGTGTACAATCACAACTTTATTAACACAAGTGAAGCATCAAGTTGTAGAAATATAAAAATACGTTACTTAACATACAATAAAACTTGAAATAAACAAACATGTAACATTCATCATCCTAACCGCTTAGTCCGATGAAGGGAAGCTGGAGCCTATCCCAGCAGTGTTTGGGCAAAAGGCAGGGTACACCCTGGACAGCTCGCCAGTCCATCGCAGGGACACACAGAGACACACAACCACTCACGCTCACTCCGAGGGCAATTTAGAGTAACCGATTAACCCAACATGCATGTCTTTGGACAGTGGGAGGAAGCCGGAGAACCCAAAGAGAACCCACGCATACACGGGGAGAACATGCAAACTCCACACAGAAAGGCCACTGACCAAACCCTTCCCCAGGAAGCATCAAACCAGCAACCTTTTTGCTGTGAGGCCACAGTGTTAACCACTATGCCACTGTGCAGCACTGCATGGCATGTAACAAACATGTAATAAATATGTAACGAACATGTAATAAACATGTAATAAATATATAATGAACATGTAATAAACATGTAATAAATATGTAATACATATGTAAAATCATCTGCATGTATGTAAAATGTTGTTTTTCATTTTATTTACATTTTATGTTTGTTTTTTGTTTTTTTATAAAAACTGGTCCAGATCCGGATCTGCAAAGGTCAAAGCCAGAGTTCTGGTTCTGGACGGGCAGTTTGAAAACATTTTGGTGCTGACAGATTCAGAGAAGGTGAAACTGACCGGAACCGGAACCAGGATCAGTATCAGGATGAAGACGGGTTACCTTGGTCTTCCTCATCAGGTCCAGTGGGGACCAGCTGTCCCGGGGTGTGCTCCTTTTCAGTCCCAGGTCTGCAGGGAGGGTGTAGAGTCCATTAGAATCCTCCACCCTCTTAGTAGGGCTACTGAGGGAGGGGGGCCCGTCGGACATGTTGGGGTTCGGAGCATCCTCCACGATGGGGGGCAAGGAGGAGACCAGGGTGGGAGGAGGGCCCCGTGGACCGGTAGTCCTTGGCCTTAGGGAGGGCCCCATGTTCTTCAGCGTGTCCACCAGACTATCCATCTCAAGCTGGTTGGAGGATTCGGTGTGGTGGGAGGCGGGGTCAGGGACCAGTTCCACCAGCGTGGCCCTGAAGACTCCAGACAGAGACGGACTGTCGCTGCAGCTGGAATCTGACGCTCCTTCCCTCCAACACTTACCTGCAGGAGGAGAAGGTTCCGCCTCCACCTGGCTCCTCCCTCCTGCTGGCTCGGCCTCTTCTTCTCCTTCACGGCTCGGATTAACTGAACTGTCACTCAAACTGTTGCCCAGGGCAACGGGTTCCAGAGAACAGGAGGAGGAGGGGAAGATCTCCGACTGGTTGGCTTTGTACTGAGTTACTCCCTCAAACCGGTTTTTCCATTTACTGTCTGATCCGGACTCTGTGGAGCCTGGAACTGCAGGATCTCTCTGGATCAGGTGGTCCATGATGTGGAGCGGCAGGACCGGTAGAGACCTGGAAACACGATGCAGAGGATTAAATAGAATTCCCAGCGTCATCCCGTCCAGACCCCATGTCCACCAGAGACACCCGGTTCATCTAGAGACACAGAGGGACCGCGTAGTCCACTACGGTTTCACTGGGTCCCTGTAAAACCAGGTCCTTGTCCACCCAATAAAACCAAACTGGTTTTATATTTAATCTCTCACATCTCATTAGATAACAGACAGTTGCCATGCCAACAACCACACATACCATAGAGAACACGAATCAAGACCCGACCAGGAACCTGCAGTTCCAGCTCTGGTCCAGGATCCAGAGAGCTCACAGAGTCCTGAAGACAGGACTGGGATCCGTTTCTCTGTCAGACTGCATCTGCTGAGGAAGACCTGGTCCTGCAGGGACCTGGTCCTGAAGAGACCTGGTCCTGAAAGGATGGAATCCATGGGGGTCACGGAGTACTACGGGGGTCTGTGGGAAGTGTGCTTTAATGGGACCAGATAGAAACCTGAATTTAACTGGGATCTGTTGGTCACTTTCAATACCCAGGACTGCGGGACCCTCCAGGACTACGGGACCCTCCAGGACTACAGGACCCTCCAGGACTACAGGACCCCTTGGAACTGTTTTGAGACTAGTTTTCCAAATTTTTGGAAAACTAAAACTCAGAATTCCTGAAGAGTCAAATCTGATTCTGATCCGGTCTGAACTGTCAGACCTGACATGAGGACCAGGACCAGACCTGACATGAGGACCAGGACCAGACCTGACATGAGGACCAGGACCAGACCTGACATGAGGACCAGGACAAGACCTGACATGAGGACCAGGACCAGACCTGACATGAGGACCAGGACCAGACCTGACATGAGGACCAGGACCAGACCCCGGCGTACGACAACATCTGGAGAAACGGGAAACGGCGACACCAAAGGCAGGAAATAAAGAGAAATCTGAGCCATTTGTTCCAAATGAAACGTAAACTTTCCCCCAGAATGTTGGACATTAACAGCATCTGCAGAAGAAGAGAAAAAGTTCCTCCAGCACGTAAAACGTCCAGCAGGAAAATGTTCTGAAACCAGCAGTTCTACATGTTAGAAAAGCCACATCACACAGTTAATAAGTCGTACAGAAGCTGCCGTACTAATAAAGCTCTACATGAAGACCTGCAGGTAAAAGGAGGCGGTCGCCATGACAACAGCCCATCATCAGGCTGCTCAGGTGTTTCCTCCACCTGCAGATACAGAACATGAAGTGATGGTTGGATATAAAATGCTCCCCAATGTGGCTTATCTGTCCCTGCTGGTGGACATGGAACATGGAGACTCTGGACTCCAGTCCGGCACCTTCCAAAGGGAAGGGACTGACAGGTCGGGTCCGCTCCTTTTCCCAACCCAGAGCAGAGGAACAGAACGATGTTCTCCACAGCCAGACGTGGTGTAGCGGCCATCGGGCAGATGGAGGCAGGTGGAGGTGCCTCCATGCCCAGGAGGAAACCTGTTGTACAGCTGCAGATGTGTGCAGATAGTGGAGACGCTACATAACATGCTACTAAATGGTAACGTGTCCCGTTCAGCTGCGACCAGCGCTGTTGTCCCCGACCTCCAACCATCATGTTGGAACCAAACTGCTGCCAAACGTCTAGAAGTGATGCAACACATCAGAGGTGGAGAATCCCCCCCCCCCTCTCCGACCACATCTGCAGCGCTGCAACCCAGCTGGGACACACAGGAACACCAGTATGTTCCCAGTAAATAAACTGGAGTCAGAGACGTCTCATTTATGTCCGTTCATTTTATAATCTGAAACCAAGGAATGAAGCACTTCCAGCATCATCTGGAGCATTTTGTTCCAGCGTATCTCTGGACTCCTTCATTTTCCCGCCAGCTTCTAATCTGTGGGAGTGGGCAGCGCCCCCCCTTCCTCCTCCTGTGGACCAAGATGCACTTTCTCCCTACATTTTACTGTCTGACCACTTTATTTGTCCTTTCTGGATAAGTCCGGTGGTCTGATGAGACGCTGACAGCATCTGTCCCCTGCTGACCTCCTCTGTCTTTCTGGTGGTGGTGATGTCCATCCCGTCTCCACCAGATAAAATACTTTTACATTTTACAGCTTTATCTGTTGGAATTTCTTCCTCATTTTCCACAAAATTCCTCTTTTTTTCCTGCAGAACCGTCATGGAAATGAGATGGATTCATATTTATCAGGGCGTCGGCCTGACCTTTTATGGCCAACATGTGGGCGTGGCCAGATGTTTCCTCACTGTGTTAAACTTCCTGTTGATCCTGATTTATGAAGGAAACAGACGTGGGACGTGCTGCTGTAGAAACCCGGACAGTTCTCCTGCTTTCCATACGGACGCCGCCTGGAGGCATCGTTGCTACGCACAGTTTGATTAATGAGGCCTCAGACCAGATGTGAGGACCAGGACCAGGACCAGACATCTACCTTCATCTTTATTGTTCTGTTTTGTGGGTTTCTGGTAAACATGTGGGAAGACCAGATGGACTCACAATTCTCAGCCTCAACCGGACCCAGAAAAGACCGTGGTCTGGGCATGATCAAGCCCAGAAAATCATCATCATCATCCTCTTCCTCAACGAGCTTCATCCTTTATGTTTCATACAGGTGTGACTGACGTGGGAATGAAAAAACATTCTGACCTTTCAGAGTCAGCATTTCCTGTCAGTCAGCAGCAGCTTAAACCTGATCTTCCTCCAAGTTCTACTCACATCGTTGCTGCTCACGCATCACGGATGTAGGCGGAGCCAAATATCAGAGGCATGGTGAAGATGATGGAGACATTTCACACGCTACATGTTTAGAAGTTACATGTTAACACGCTACATGTTTAGAAGTTACATGTTAACACGCTACATGTTTAGAAGTTACATGTTAACACGCTACATGTTTAGAAGTTACATGTTTACACACTACATGTTTAGAAGTTACACGTTTACATGCTGTATGTTTACACGCTACATGTTTAGAAGTTACATGTTAACACGCTACATGTTTAGACGTTACATGTTAACACGCTACATGTTTAGAAGTTACATGTTAACACGCTACATGTTTAGAAGTTACATGTTAACACGCTACATGTTAGGAGTTACATGTTAACACGCTACATGTTTAGAAGTTACATGTTTACACGCTACATGTTTAGAAGTTACACGTTTACATGCTGTATGTTTACACGCTACATGTTTAGAAGTTACACGTTTACATGCTGTATGTTTACACGCTACATGTTTAGAAGTTACACGTTTACATGCTGTATGTTTACACGCTACATGTTTAGAAGTTACACGTTAACACGCTACATGTTTAGAAGTTACATGTTAACACGCTACATGTTAGGAGTTACATGTTAACACGCTACATGTTTAGAAGTTACATGTTTACACGCTACATGTTTAGAAGTTACATGTTTACACGCTACATGTTTAGAAGTTACATGTTTACACGCTACATGTTTAGAAGTTACATGTTTACACGCTACATGTTTAGAAGTTACATGTTTACACGCTACATGTTTAGAAGTTACATGTTTACATGCTGTATGTTTACACGCTACATGTTTAGAAGTTACATGTTAACACGCTACATGTTTAGAAGTTACATGTTAACACGCTACATGTTAGGAGTTACATGTTAACACGCTACATGTTTAGAAGTTACATGTTAACACGCTACATGTTTAGAAGTTACATGTTAACACGCTACATGTTAGGAGTTACATGTTAACACGCTACATGTTTAGAAGTTACATGTTAACACGCTACATGTTTAGAAGTTACATGTTAACACGCTACATGTTTAGAAGTTACATGTTAACACGCTACATGTTTAGAAGTTACATGTTAACACGCTACATGTTAGGAGTTACATGTTAACACGCTACATGTTTAGAAGTTACATGTTTACACGCTACATGTTTAGAAGTTACATGTTTACACGCTACATGTTTAGAAGTTACATGTTTACACGCTACATGTTTAGAAGTTACATGTTTACACGCTACATGTTTAGAAGTTGCATGTTTACACGCTACATGTTTAGAAGTTACATGTTTACACGCTACATGTTAGGAGTTACATGTTAACACGCTACATGTTTAGAAGTTACATGTTAACACGCTACATGTTTAGAAGTTACATGTTAAGAAGTTACATGTTTACACGCTACATGTTTACACGCTACATGTTTAGAAGTCACATGTTTACACGCTACATGTTTCGTGGACGGAACGTTTATTTTATAAGAAATAAATTAACTTTGATAAGATGCCAGTTTTAGTTTTTCCAGTAATTACTGAAGTGTCTTTAACCCGAGGCAGAAACCTGCAGCCGGTTCAGCCCGAGTGAGCCGGTTCCGATCCCCAGGAACAGAACAGAGAGGAAGAGTTCTCGGCTTCCCCTTCCTCGCAGCTGTCTCTGCTGCCCTCTGGAGGTTCTGCAGGTCACACATGCTGGTGAACAGAAAGTAAACCTGTCGATGATCTGACTTGATGAGGTCATGTGATGACTTGACCTCCTCAAAAAAATTAGTTTCCTGCGAGGAACTCTGTAGCTGACAGGCAGAAGAACACTTTGTTCCAAGATGCCTTCAGGTGCTCCAGGTTACAGGTGTGTTCATACCAAAACATTTCTCACAGTACACACTTGGCCTGAAGCTTCGTCTGTTCTATCAATCCAGATGTTACGTCAGCGTCGGTACACCGTGCTGCAGCAGTGGAGGCGCAGGTGAACACACACACACACACACACTGCAGCGGTTCAAATTCAGTTCTGAGCCGAGTCTCTTTCTCGTTTACATGTGACATGTAGTGAAGCCTGCAGAGACGGACCACTTCAGGGGCCGCAGTGACAGATAAACATTGACCAACCTCCACCTGTCAACCCTCCCACAGTTTCGGCTCAGAGACTCACCTGTGCTGCAGGTGAACTGGTTCCTCTGCTGGCCGCAGATCCGTCAGCCGATCTGGTCCCTCAAGTTTCACCACAGAGTCTCTGTCCCTGCCTGGACCCACCCCCCTGCTGCTTTCACAGACTGTAGGATTCCTGAGCGCCCTCTCAGGACTGCTGCTTTCACAGACTGTAGGATTCCTGAGCGTCCTCTCAGGACTGCTGCTTTCACAGACCGTGGGATTCCTGAGCGCCCTCTCAGGACTGCTGCTTTCACAGACCGTAGGATTCCTGAGCGTCCTCTCAGGACTGCTGCTTTCACAGACCGTAGGATTCCTGAGCGTCCTCTCAGGACTGTTGCTTTCACAGACTGTAGGATTCCTGAGCGCCCTCTCAGGACTGCTGCTTTCACAGACTGTAGGATTCCTGAGCGTCCTCTCAGGACTGCTGCTTTCACAGACCGTGGGATTCCTGAGCGTCCTCTCAGGACTGCTGCTTTCACAGACCGTAGGATTCCTGAGCGTCCTCTCAGGACTGCTGCTTTCACAGACCGTAGGATTCCTGAGCGTCCTCTCAGGACTGCTGCTTTCACAGACTGTAGGATTCCTGAGCGCCCTCTCAGGACTGCTGCTTTCACAGACCGTAGGATTCCTGAGCGCCCTCTCAGGACTGCTGCTTTCACAGACCGTAGGATTCCTGAGCGCCCTCTCAGGACTGTTGCTTTCACAGACCGTAGGATTCCTGAGCGTCCTCTCAGGACTGCTGCTTTCACAGACTGTAGGATTCCTGAGCGCCCTCTCAGGACTGCTGCTTTCACAGACTGTAGGATTCCTGAGCGCCCTCTCAGGACTGCTGCTTTCACAGACTGTAGGATTCCTGAGCGCCCTCTCAGGACTGCTGCTTTCACAGACCGTAGGATTCCTGAGCGCCCTCTCAGGACTGCTGCTTTCACAGACCGTAGGATTCCTGAGCGCCCTCTCAGGACTGCTGCTTTCACAGACTGTAGGATTCCTGAGCGCCCTCTCAGGACTGCTGCTTTCACAGACTGTAGGATTCCTGAGCGCCCTCTCAGGACTGTTGCTTTCACAGACTGTAGGATTCCTGAGCGTCCTCTCAGGACTGCTGCTTTCACAGACCGTAGGATTCCTGAGCGTCCTCTCAGGACTGCTGCTTTCACAGACCGTAGGATTCCTGAGCGCCCTCTCAGGACTGCTGCTTTCACAGACCGTAGGATTCCTGAGCGCCCTCTCAGGACTGCTGCTTTCACAGACCGTAGGATTCCTGAGCGCCCTCTCAGGACTGCTGCTTTCACAGACTGTAGGATTCCTGAGCGCCCTCTCAGGACTGCTGCTTTCACAGACCGTAGGATTCCTGAGCGTCCTCTCAGGACTGCTGCTTTCACAGACTGTAGGATTCCTGAGCGCCCTCTCAGGACTGCTGCTTTCACAGACTGTAGGATTCCTGAGCGCCCTCTCAGGACTGCTGCTTTCACAGACTGTAGGATTCCTGAGCGCCCTCTCAGGACTGCTGCTTTCACAGACTGTAGGATTCCTGAGCGCCCTCTCAGGACTGCTGCTTTCACAGACCGTAGGATTCCTGAGCGTCCTCTCAGGACTGCTGCTTTCACAGACTGTAGGATTCCTGAGCGCCCTCTCAGGACTGCTGCTTTCACAGACTGTAGGATTCCTGAGCGCCCTCTCAGGACTGCTGCTTTCACAGACCGTAGGATTCCTGAGCGCCCTCTCAGGACTGCTGCTTTCACAGACCGTAGGATTCCTGAGCGTCCTCTCAGGACTGCTGCTTTCACAGACTGTAGGATTCCTGAGCGTCCTCTCAGGACTGCTGCTTTCACAGACTGTAGGATTCCTGAGCGCCCTCTCAGGACTGCTGCTTTCACAGACTGTAGGATTCCTGAGCGTCCTCTCAGGACTGCTGCTTTCACAGACTGTAGGATTCCTGAGCGCCCTCTCAGGACTGCTGCTTTCACAGACTGTAGGATTCCTGAGCGCCCTCTCAGGACTGCTGCTTTCACAGACCGTAGGATTCCTGAGCGTCCTCTCAGGACTGCTGCTTTCACAGACTGTAGGATTCCTGAGCGTCCTCTCAGGACTGCTGCTTTCACAGACTGTAGGATTCCTGAGCGCCCTCTCAGGACTGCTGCTTTCACAGACTGTAGGATTCCTGAGCGCCCTCTCAGGACTGCTGCTTTCACAGACCGTAGGATTCCTGAGCGCCCTCTCAGGACTGCTGCTTTCACAGACCGTAGGATTCCTGAGCGTCCTCTCAGGACTGCTGCTTTCACAGACTGTAGGATTCCTGAGCGTCCTCTCAGGACTGCTGCTTTCACAGACTGTAGGATTCCTGTCTGTCAGCCTAAAAGGGGTCATGCTGCATTCACTGACTGGGGGATTTCCTTTCTCTGCATCTGCTGAACTCTGCCTGATGGTTTCTTCAGCCTCTGTGAGTGACAGTTCCTCTTCCTCTCCTAACATTGCCATGACAACAGCTTCCTCCCCAGCGGTTCTGGTCTGAGATCCGGCCTGCAGGATCCGGTTCCATCCCTCACCGAGGTCTCCTGTAAGAGAGGGCTGGCCCGGCCCCTCCCCTGAGGGTGGAGCATGGTCACATTCCATCAGCCTGTTCACCGGCTGAACCGGTGGAGCCGGAAGCTCCTCTTCCTCTCTGCTGACATGAACCCACAGCCGACTGTCTGACCTTTGCTGCTCCACAGTATGTCCCTTCGTCTCTCCCTGGTCCGTCCATCTCGTCCCCCCCTGGTCCGTCCATCTCGTCCCCCTCTGGTCCGTCCATCTCGTCCCCCTCTGGTCCGTCCATCTCGTCCCCCCCTGGTCCGTCCATCTCGTCCCCCTCTGGTCCGTCCATCTCGTCCCCCTCTGGTCCGTCCATCTCGTCCCTCCCTGGTCCGTCCATCTCGTCCCCCTCTGGTCCGTCCATCTCGTCCCCCCCTGGTCCGTCCATCTCGTCCCCCCCTGGTCCGTCCATCTCGTCCCCCTCTGGTCCGTCCATCTCGTCCCCCCCTGGTCCGTCCATCTCGTCCCCCTCTGGTCCGTCCAACTCGTCCCCCTCTGGTCCGTCCATCTCGTCCCCCTCTGGTCCGTCCATCTCGTCCCTCCCTGGTCCGTCCATCTCGTCCCTTCCTGGTCCGTCCATCTCGTCCCCCCCTGGTCCGTCCATCTCGTCCCCCTCTGGTCCGTCCATCTCGTCCCCCCCTGGTCCGTCCATCTCGTCCCCCCCTGGTCCGTCCATCTCGTCCCCCTCTGGTCCGTCCATCTCGTCCCCCCCTGGTCCGTCCATCTCGTCCCCCCCTGGTCCGTCCATCTCGTCCCCCTCTGGTCCGTCCATCTCGTCCCCCCCTGGTCCGTCCATCTCGTCCCCCCCTGGTCCGTCCATCTCGTCCCCCTCTGGTCCGTCCATCTCGTCCCCCCCTGGTCCGTCCATCTCGTCCCCCCCTGGTCCGTCCATCTCGTCCCCCTCTGGTCCGTCCATCTCGTCCCCCCCTGGTCCGTCCATCTCGTCCCCCCCTGGTCCGTCCATCTCGTCCCCCCCTGGTCCGTCCATCTCGTCCCTCCCTGGTCCGTCCATCTCGTCCCTCCCTGGTCCGTCCATCTCGTCCCCCTCTGGTCCGTCCATCTCGTCCCTCCCTGGTCCGTCCATCTCGTCCCTCCCTGGTCCGTCCATCTCGTCCCCCCCTGGTCCGTCCATCTCGTCCCCCCCCTGGTCCGTCCATCTCGTCCCCCCCTGGTCCGTCCATCTCTTCCCTCCCTGGTCCGTCCATCTCGTCCCCCCCTGGTCCGTCCATCCCGTCCCCCCCTGGTCCGTCCATCTCGTCCCTCCCTGGTCCGTCCAGCTCTTCCCTGTATCAGAGTTCTGTCCCTGCAACCTTGTCTCTTTCCCTCTGCCCACTGGGAACATGTCCTCTTCCATGCTGTCCTCTACATTGTCCTCTTGAGCACTGTAGTAAACAGTGCTCCCATCATCAGATTCACCGCTCAGAAACGGTGGACTCTGAGGTCTTTCTCGGCCGTCCATCAGACCGGGAGGACAGGTTGTAGTCTGTGTGATGAGGACGGCAGGTAAAGCGTCTTCTCCCACTGCATCTGTCCCCGCGGCATTTCTCTTCGCAAAGTCTGTCCCCACGCCGTACGTCTTTCCGGTGTCTGTCCCCACGGCGTACGTCTTTGCGGAGTTTGTCCCCGCAGCATATGTCTTTGCAGCGTCTGTCCCCGCAGCGTATGTCTTTGTGGAGTCTGTCCCCGCGGCATATGTCCGTAAAGCACCTGTCTTTGCGGCATATGTCCCTGAGGCATCTGTCCCCGCAGCGCATGTCTTTGCGGCGTATGTCTTTGCGGTGTCTGTCTCCACGGCATATGTCCCTGCGGCGCATGTCTTTGCGGCGTCTATCCCCGCAGCATATGTCTTTGTGGCGTCTGTCCCCGCGGCGTATGTCTTTGCAGTGTCTGTCTTTGCGGCATATGTCCCTGCGGCGTATGTCTTTGTAGCGTCTGTCCCCGCGGCGTATGTCTTTGCGGTGGTTGTCCCCGCGGCATATGTCTTTACGATGTCAGTCCCCGGGGCGTATCTCTTTGCGGCATATGTCCCTGAGCCGTCTGTCCCCGCGGCATATGTCTTTGTGGAGTCTGTCCTTGCTGCATATGTCTTTGCAGCGTCTGTGCCCGCGGAGTCTGTCCCCACTGCGTATGTCCATAAAGCGTCTGTCTTTGCGGCATATCTCCCTGAGGCGTCTGTCCTTGCGGCGTCTGTCCCCGCGGCATATGTCTTTGCGGTGTCTGTCCCCGCGGCGTCTGTCCCCACGGCGTATGTCCATAAAGCGTCTGTCTTTGCAGCATATGTCCCTGAGCCGTCTGTCCCTGCGGCGTCTGTCCCTGCGGCATGTATCCCCACGGCATATGTCTTTGTGGAGTCTGTCCTTGCTGCATATGTCTTTGCAGCGTCTGTGCCCGCGGAGTCTGTCCCCACTGCGTATGTCCATAAAGCATCTGTCTTTGCGGCATATCTCCCTGAGGCGTCTGTCCCCGCGGCATATGTCTTTGCGGTGTCTGTCCCCGCGGCGTCTGTCCCCATGGCGTATGTCCATAAAGCGTCTGTCTTTGCAGCATATGTCCCTGAGCCGTCTGTCCCTGCGGCGTCTGTCCCTGCGGCATGTATCCCCACGGCATATGTCTTTGTGGAGTCTGTCCTCGCTGCATATGTCTTTGCGGCGTCTGTGCCCGCGGCGTCCTTCCCCACTGCGTATGTCCACAAAGCGTCTGTCTTTGCGGCATATCTCCCTGAGGCGTCTGTCCTTGCGGCGTCTGTCCCTGCGGTATATGTCTTTGCAGTGTCTGTCCCCGCAGCATATGTCTTTGCAGCGTCTGTCCCAGCGGCGTATGTCCATAAAGCGTCTGTCTTTGCGGCATATCTCCCTGAGGCGTCATTCTTTGCGGTGTCTGTCTCAGCAGCGTATGTTTTTGTGATGTCTCTCCCCGCGGTGTCTGTCTTTGCGGGGTCTGTCTCCGCAGCGTATGTTTTTGTGATGTCTGTCCCTGCAGTGTCTGTCTTTGCAATGTCTGTCCCCGCAGCGTCTTTTTTTGCAGTGTCTGTCCCCACGGCGTATGTCTTTGCAGCATCTGTCCCCGCGGTGTATGTCTTTGCGGTGTCTGTCCCTGCAGCGTCTGTCTTTGCAGTGTCGGTCTTTGCGATGTCTGTCCCCTCAGCGTCTGTCTTTGCAGCGTCTGTCCCTGCGGCGTATGTCTTTGCGGCGTATGTCTTTACAGAGTCTGTCCCCGCGGCATCTGTCTTTGCGATGTCTGTCCCCGCGGTGTATGTCTTTGCGGTGTCTGTCCCTGCAGCGTCTGTCTTTGCAGTGTCGGTCTTTGCGATGTCTGTCCCCTCAGCGTCTGTCTTTGCGGCGTCTGTCCCTGCGGCGTATATCTTTGCGGCGTATGTCTTTGCAGAGTCTGTCCCCGCGGCGTCTGTCTTTGTGGTGTCTGTCTCCGCGGTGTATGTTTTTGGGGTGTCTGTCCCTGCAGCGTCTCTCTTTGCGGTGTCTGTCCCTGCAGCGTCTGTCCCCACTGTGTCTTTCCCTGTTGCGTCTGTCTTCGCGGTGTCTGTCCCCGCGGCGTCTGTCTTTGCTGCATATGTCCATGAAGTGTCTGTCTTTGCGGTCTCTGTCTCCACGGCGTCTGTCCCTGCGGCGTATGTCTTAGCAGAGACTGTCCCCGCGGCGTCTGTCCCTGCGGCGTCTGTCTTTGCGATGTCTGTCCCCGCGGCGTATGTCTTTGCAGCATCTGTCCCCGCGGCGTCCGTCTTTGCAATGTCTGTCCCCACAGCGTCTGTCTTTGCAGAGTCTGTCCCTGTGGCGTCTGTCTTTGCGGCGTCTGTCCCTGCGGCATATGTCTTTGTAGAGTCTGTCCCCGCGGCGTCTGTCCCCGCAGCGTATGTCTTTGCGGCGTCTGTCCCTGCGGCATATGTCTTTGCAGAGTCTGTCCCCGCGGCGTCTGTCCCTGCAGCGTCTGTCTTTGTGGTGTCTGTCCCCGCAGCGTATGTCTTTGCAGCATCTGTCCCCACGGTGTATGTCTTTGCGGTGTCTGTCTCCGCGGCATATATTTTTGTGATGTCTGTCCCCGCGGCGTCCGTCTTTGCGATGTCTGTCCCCACAGCGTCTGTCTTTGCAGAGTCTGTCCCCACGGCGTATGTTTTTGCGAAGTCTGTCCCTGTGGCATCTGTCTTAGCAGCATCTGTCCCCGCGGCGGCTGTCTTTACAGCGTTTGTCTTTGCGGTGTCTGTCTTTGAGACGTCTGTCCCTGCGGCGTATATCTTTGCAGAGTCTGTCCCCATGGCGTCTTTCTTAGCAGCGTCTGTCCCAGCGGCGTATGTCTTTGCGATGTCTGTCCCCGCAGCGTATGTCTTTGCGATGTCTGTCCCCGCGGTGTCTGTCTTTGCGGTGTCTGTCCCTACAGCTTCTGTCTTTGTGGTGTCGGTCCTCATGGTGTATGTCTTTGCAGCGTCTGTCCCCACGGCGCATGTCTTTGCGGCATCTCTCTTTGCGGCGTATGTCTTTACGGCAAATTTCCGTGTGGCGTCTGTCTTTGTGGCATCTGTCCTCACGGCGTATGTCTTTGCGGCGTATGTCCCTTCGGCATCTGTCCCCTGAGATGTCTCTGAGACTGCAGGAGCAGTAAGGCTATGAACTTCCAAGCTGTCCTGAACAGAACTGGGTTTCAGCTCTGGGACCAGAACCCCGTCTTCGTGGATCTCAGAGTTCTGCTGGGGCGGAGCTGCCAGACCAGAAGGAAGTAAAATCTGGAGGGTTCTAGGTGGAACTGGTTCTGGTCCAGTTGTCTCCGTTTGGCATTCTGGTAATGAAGAGGCGGTCTCCAGTGAGACGCTCTGAGGACCCAGTGACTCATGCAGGACTCCATAAACCGTGTCCTGGGTGGACAGCTGGTTCTGCTGTTCTCTGATAGACCGGGGTTCCTGAATGTCAGGCCGGTTCTGCTGGTTCTGTTCACAGTGAGTGTTCTTCGACGTGGCTGCGAGGTCCAAGGAGTCGGACTGAACCAGTCTCGGGCTGGGTTGGGTTCTGAATGTGTGCGGACCAGAAGAGTCCGGCTGAAGAGAAAGATCTTCAGAGGAACCGAAGAGGTCAAGCTGCAGCTCGGGGATGGTAGCAATCGGAGCTCTCACTGGTCCTCTGGGCGGGGTGTTGGTCAAAACCGGAGACAGGTCTGGGAGGGTGAAAACTGATCCCGATTGGTTCGAGACCATAGAAGGAGGAGACGGAATGTCAAAGGTCTCGCTGGTGTCCAGATCTGGCTGAGACAAACTGAGCTGGTTCCTGGTCTGGGTCTGATACAGATCCATTGAGCTGAGGTGAGCCAGTCCCTGTGAGGACAAGAAAAGAACCTTTAGTTCCAGATTTCAGATGCTGACGGGTCACACCAAGACCAGAAACCAGGTCAGTTTTTACAGGACACCACGGCTATCTTTAATCCTGGGTTTTCTTAGGAGGGGTGTCCATGCATTCTGACGACGGTCCGAGGACGGCCCAGTCTCTCTTCTGGTCTTTTATTGTTGATAAAAATTAAAGACAAACGTCGCTGTTTGATCCACAAAAGTTCTGAAATATCCAACCCCCCCCAACCCCCCCCCCCCCCCCCAAACCCTGCCCCTTCTGGCTGAAGCAGCAATGAACACGTATGTCTCCTCCAGGTGGTAATTCCTCTATCAGCCAGCAGGGGGCTGGCTGGTGGTGCATTTACTGGCTCTTTTTTTCCACTTGATGTTTTACTGGTTTAAATGGTTTTACTGGTTTCACCGTGGCTCATTGCTTCATGGACACCACAGTAAATAGCGTTCCAAATCTGTTTTTCCAGAGTTTTCCTCCACTGAATGGGATGCGGCCTCCCATACCATCGTAACCATCCACAGGCCCCGGCTGGACCACCTGCAGCCAATCCTGCATCACCTCGACATCATGTTGTATTTATCATGTCAACATAAAAGGCTTCTAATCCCAGTCAGAATATAGAAACGTTTCCATGCAGACGTGATGTTTCCAGTCTAAGCTCTCTGATTGGTGGAAAGTCTGACAGGAAGTGTCTTCATCATCATGTCCAGGTGAAAATAGAGGTCTCTTAGCAACATGGTAGTGATGGTGATGAAGATGTGATAAATAATGGTGGATTTACCATCTAGAGTCTCTGAATAAACACTACATGTTGAGTCTGGATTGTAAACCTCCTGGACGGATAGAAACGCTGGAAAACCTCCGTAGAAGTGGTTAAAACACAAGGACAGATTTCTAAATATATTTTCTAAAAATTCAGAATAAAAGAAATCCTTCCAGTTTTCCAGAGGAGCTGGGTTTTGGGTTGAATGATGAAGATGATGGAAACGGATTCATACCTTCCAGACGGTGGTCTTACCTCATTGTGTTTGATGTTGCCTCTCTGAAGGCCTGATGTACTGCTCCAGATGTTCTCCTCCTCCTCCTCCTTCTCCTCTTTCTCCTTTTTCTTCTTCAGGCTGAGGAAGAACTTGGGGAACCTTTTAGGTGTCCTGAGGTCCAACTCAGAGACGCTTATCTGTTTGTCCTGAGAGGAAGACGGACAGTGAGACGCCATGACGAGGACAAAAGAATCAAACCTGCAGAATGTCCAGATGTTTAATGTAACGTGATGAAAACGTTTACAGATCAGTTACATCAAGCAGAACGTTTCATGAGGTCACAAAGGAAGAAAACGAGAGCTGCAACCCAATTCATCTAACGGACAACCTGCTAGCCATACGGCTCCACCCTCTGAACGACACGCTAACCACACGGCTCCACACAGCGAACAACACGCTAACAACACGGCTCCACCCTCTGAACGACACGCAAACCACACGGCTCCACCCTCTGAACGACACGCTAACCACACGGCTCCACACAGCGAACGACACGCTAACCACACGGCTCCACACAGCGAACGACACGCTAACAACACGGCTCCACCCTCTGAACGACACGCTAACCACACGGCTCCACCCTCTGAACGACACGCTAACCACACGGCTCCACACAGCGAACGACACGCTAACAACACGGCTCCACCCTCTGAACGACACGCTAACCACACGGCTCCACCCTCTGAACGACACGCTAACCACACGGCTCCACACAGCGAACGACACGCTAACAACACGGCTCCACCCTCTGAACGACACGCTAACCACATGGCTCCACCCTCTGAACGACACGCTAACCACACGGCTCCACACAGCGAACGACACGCTAACCACACGGCTCCACACAGCGAACAACACGCTAACAACACGGCTCCACCCTCTGAACGACACGCTAACCACACGGCTCCACCCTCTGAACGACACGCTAACCACACGGCTCCACACAGCGAACGACACGCTAACCACACGGCTCCACACAGCGAACGACACGCTAACCACACGGCTCCACCCTCTGAACGACACGCTAACCACACGGCTCCACCCTCTGAACGACACGCTAACCACACGGCTCCACACAGCGAACGACACGCTAACAACACGGCTCCACCCTCTGAACGACACGCTAACCACACGGCTCCACCCTCTGAACGACACGCTAACAACACGGCTCCACCCTCTGAACGACACGCTAACCACACGGCTCCACCCTCTGAACGACACGCTAACCACACGGCTCCACACAGCGAACGACACGCTAACCACACGGCTCCACCCTCTGAACGACACGCTAACCACACGGCTCCACACAGCGAACAACACGCTAACAACACGGCTCCACCCTCTGAACGACACGCTAACCACACGGCTCCACCCTCTGAACGACACGCTAACCACACGGCTCCACACAGCGAACGACACGCTAACAACACGGCTCCACCCTCTGAACGACACGCTAACCACACGGCTCCACCCTCTGAACGACACGCTAACCACACGGCTCCACACAGCGAACGACACGCTAACCACACGGCTCCACACAGCGAACGACACGCTAACAACACGGCTCCACCCTCTGAACGACACGCTAACCACACGGCTCCACCCTCTGAACGACACGCTAACCACACGGCTCCACACAGCGAACGACACGCTAACCACACGGCTCCACCCTCTGAACGACACGCTAACCACACGGCTCCACCCTCTGAACGACACGCTAACAACACGGCTCCACCCTCTGAACGACACGCTAACAACACGGCTCCACCCTCTGAACGACACGCTAACAACACGGCTCCACCCTCTGAACGACACGCTAACCACACGGCTCCACCCTCTGAACGACACGCTAACCACACGGCTCCACCCTCTGAACGACACGCTAACCACACGGCTCCACCCTCTGAACGACACGCTAACCACACGGCTCCACACAGCGAACAACACGGCTCCACCCTCTGAACGACACGCTAACCACACGGCTCCACCCTCTGAACGACACGCTAACCACACGGCTCCACCCTCTGAACGACACGCTAACCACACGGCTCCACCCTCTGAACGACACGCTAACCACACGGCTCCACCCTCTGAACGACACGCTAACCACACGGCTCCACCCTCTGAACGACACGCTAACCACACGGCTCCACCCTCTGAACGACACGCTAACAACACGGCTCCACCCTCTGAACGACACGCTAACCACACGGCTCCACCCTCTGAACGACACGCTAACCACACGGCTCCACACAGCGAACGACACGCTAACCACACGGCTCCACCCTCTGAACGACACGCTAACCACACGGCTCCACACAGCGAACAACACGCTAACAACACGGCTCCACCCTCTGAACGACACGCTAACAACACGGCTCCACCCTCTGAACGACACGCTAACCACACGGCTCCACCCTCTGAACGACACGCTAACCACACGGCTCCACCCTCTGAACGACACGCTAACCACACGGCTCCACCCTCTGAACGACACGCTAACCACACGGCTCCACCCTCTGAACGACACGCTAACCACACGGCTCCACCCTCTGAACGACACGCTAACCACACGGCTCCACCCTCTGAACGACACGCTAACCACACGGCTCCACCCTCTGAACGACACGCTAACCACACGGCTCCACACAGCGAACGACACGCTAACCACACGGCTCCACACAGCGAACGACACGCTAACAACACGGCTCCACCCTCTGAACGACACGCTAACCACACGGCTCCACCCTCTGAACGACACGCTAACCACACGGCTCCACACAGCGAACGACACGCTAACCACACGGCTCCACCCTCTGAACGACACGCTAACCACACGGCTCCACCCTCTGAACGACACGCTAACAACACGGCTCCACCCTCTGAACGACACGCTAACAACACGGCTCCACCCTCTGAACGACACGCTAACCACACGGCTCCACCCTCTGAACGACACGCTAACCACACGGCTCCACCCTCTGAACGACACGCTAACCACACGGCTCCACCCTCTGAACGACACGCTAACCACACGGCTCCACACAGCGAACAACACGGCTCCACCCTCTGAACGACACGCTAACCACACGGCTCCACCCTCTGAACGACACGCTAACCACACGGCTCCACCCTCTGAACGACACGCTAACCACACGGCTCCACCCTCTGAACGACACGCTAACCACACGGCTCCACCCTCTGAACGACACGCTAACCACACGGCTCCACCCTCTGAACGACACGCTAACCA
This sequence comes from Telmatherina bonti, assembly GCF_933228915.1. Classification (NCBI taxonomy): domain Eukaryota; kingdom Metazoa; phylum Chordata; class Actinopteri; order Atheriniformes; family Telmatherinidae; genus Telmatherina; species Telmatherina bonti. The sequence goes on from NC_136617.1 coordinate 2,876,184, forward strand.
CACGGCTCCACCCTCTGAACGACACGCTAACCACACGGCTCCACCCTCTGAACGACACGCTAACAACACGGCTCCACCCTCTGAACGACACGCTAACCACACGGCTCCACCCTCTGAACGACACGCTAACCACACGGCTCCACACAGCGAACGACACGCTAACCACACGGCTCCACCCTCTGAACGACACGCTAACCACACGGCTCCACACAGCGAACAACACGCTAACAACACGGCTCCACCCTCTGAACGACACGCTAACCACACGGCTCCACCCTCTGAACGACACGCTAACCACACGGCTCCACCCTCTGAACGACACGCTAACCACACGGCTCCACCCTCTGAACGACACGCTAACCACACGGCTCCACCCTCTGAACGACACGCTAACCACACGGCTCCACCCTCTGAACGACACGCTAACCACACGGCTCCACCCTCTGAACGACACGCTAACCACACGGCTCCACCCTCTGAACGACACGCTAACCACACGGCTCCACCCTCTGAACGACACGCTAACCACACGGCTCCACCCTCTGAACGACACGCTAACCACACGGCTCCACCCTCTGAACGACACGCTAACCACACGGCTCCACCCTCTGAACGACACGCTAACCACACGGCTCCACCCTCTGAACGACACGCTAACCACACGGCTCCACCCTCTGAACGACACGCTAACCACACGGCTCCACCCTCTGAACGACACGCTAACCACACGGCTCCACCCTCTGAACGACACGCTAACCACACGGCTCCACCCTCTGAACGACACGCTAACCACACGGCTCCACCCTCTGAACGACACGCTAACCACACGGCTCCACCCTCTGAACGACACGCTAACCACACGGCTCCACCCTCTGAACGACACGCTAACCACACGGCTCCACCCTCTGAACGACACGCTAACCACACGGCTCCACCCTCTGAACGACACGCTAACAACACGGCTCCACCCTCTGAACGACACGCTAACCACACGGCTCCACCCTCTGAACGACACGCTAACCACACGGCTCCACCCTCTGAACGACACGCTAACCACACGGCTCCACCCTCTAAACGACACGCTAACCACACGGCTCCACCCTCTGAACGACACGCTAACAACACGGCTCCACCCTCTGAACGACACGCTAACAACACGGCTACTTCTTGCTGACTATGTCAGATGTTTGCAGCATCATTTATCGTAGTTGTACGACTTTAACCGGTACAATGTGGAAACTAATCCCCTCGGCTGTTAGATGAGACCACGACGTCGTTGGTTTCCAGCTTTAAAGCAACAATCACAACGTTTACAAAGAGGAAACAATTTCATTTTTAAATGTTCTTGTAATACTGTAGCATCGCTGTTATAATAAAATAGGAAGATGCACTCATGACCTATTTTACTTCATGATCTAATGATCTTTATTCTTGCAGGAGCAATATTTTGGAGCTCCAGACGCCAGAGGGATCTACTGAACATCCTGACCAGGACCACCGGGACCACCGGGACCACCGGGACCACCGGGACCACCAGGACAACCAGGACAACCAGGACAACCAGGACCACCGGGACCACCGTCTGACATGGAGCATGATCTGCACATTTACAGTCAGCAGCCGCTTTTTGTGTTTTTATCAGGTCATTATTTCCAGTGTTGGTTTGTTTTTATTGTTGCTCTTGTTAGTTTACTTTAAATAAAAAATCCAACAAACATTTTTTATAAAAAATCTGTTCAATCTGTTCTATTTATTGACGTACAGAAGATTTTCTCTCCATCATGTATTAAATCAGTTTAACTTAAATTAAGGTGTTTAATTGTACCTGCAGCCTGTTTTGCCCAAAGTGTAACAGCCTGTTGCGTTGATCATGTAAAGAGTTAGGAATCTCTTATCTCACTGTGACACATGTGGAGGCCGCAGACAGCTTCTTGCCGAGGGCCCCAACGGAGCCAGAAACGGCGCTGCATGGAGGACATGTTGGAACACACAATATCACCTCATATAAAACACGTCCAAAACCTGAACCAAGGAGGGAGGACAGAGGAGATTCTGATAGAAGACTGGCTGCTTCTGGTAGAACAAGATGGAAATGTTCTGCGTGATGCGACCACCTGAAGAACGTTCATCCCAGTCTTCTGAAATCGTTCCAGAACCTTTCAAAACTATAGCCGAGCGCTGGCGCCCTCTGCTGGAGGATTATTTCACCTCCTTTAGGTCCTCTGAAACAGCTTTGTGTTGGTGAGACTACACAGGAGAATGTCCTGAACGTGGAGCACCATCACATGGGAATAACTCCACAAGATTGTAAGATGAGCAGCCTGCAGAGCCTGGAGCCCAGTCTGCAGGTTTCTGGTTGAGCATGTGAAGGAGAAGCGGTTTTGTGGGTGCGCCACCTGGGAATGTTTGGAAGTCTAACGGATCAGAATAATCATAAAGAAGCCGAAAGAGCTGGAGGGCTTCTGGTAACGACACCTGAATGGAGCGACCGCTGAAGCGGAGGGGTGACGATTTAACGCAGAAGAGGCCACAGAATTCCTCCTGAAGATGTTCCTGTTCAGACATGTTCATTCAGTAAGCCGACAGGCTGGAGCTCTCTGCTGCGACCAGGACCGGTCCGACTGCAGAGGAAACGCTGCTGCTCGCCTGCGTCTGACACAGGTTTAGCATCAGAACCGCGACATCTTCCCAACGCGGCAGCAGAACGAATCCACAAAGACTTTGTGATAATTATCGCTTTTCTCTGATAAAAATCTCGTATTAAAAACACGACAACTTTTAACTGATCCTGTTTTATTCTAATTTAGGATTTGACTGTGATTTTTGCAATTTGTTGCTTTTATGCTTCTTTCCATCTGGAAGGCTTTTCGCGTTTCAGGCGAATCGCTCGGTTCCGTACGAATTAAACCTGCCTTCATATTCCACGTTTTCAGAATAAATCTCAACAGAATGAAGACAAAAGTCTGAATATCTGGGATCCTGGTGGCAGGTTCTAGCTGGGTTCCTGGTGGCAGGTTTCTAGCTGGGATCCTGGTGGCAGGTTCTAGCTGGGTTCCGGGTGACAGGTTCTAGCTGGGATCCTGGTGGCAGGTTCTAGCTGGGTTCCGGGTGGCAGGTTCTAGCTGGGATCCTGGTGGCAGGTTCTAGCTGGGTTCCGGGTGACAGGTTCTAGCTGGGATCCTGGTGGCAGGTTCTAGCTGGGTTCCGGGTGGCAGGTTCTAGCTGGGATCCTGGTGGCAGGTTCTAGCTGGGTTCCGGGTGGCAGGTTCTAGCTGGGATCCTGGTGGCAGGTTCTAGCTGGGATCCTGGTGGCAGGTTCTAGCTGGGTTCCAGGTGGCAGGTTCTAGCTGGGTTCCGGGTGGCAGGTTCTAGCTGGGATCCTGGTGGCAGGTTCTAGCTGGGTTCCGGGTGGCAGGTTTCTAGCTGGGATCCTGGTGGCAGGTTCTAGCTGGGTTCCGGGTGGCAGGTTCTAGCTGGGTTCCTGGTGACAGGTTTCTAGCTGGGTTCCTGGTGGGTTCTAGCTGGGTTCCTGGTGGCAGGTTCTAGCTGGGTTCCTGGTGGCAGGTTCTAGCTGGGTTACTGGTGGCAGGTTCTAGCTGGGTTACTGGTGGCAGGTTCTAGCTGGGATCCTGGTGGCAGGTTCTAGCTGGGATCCTGGTGGCAGGTTCTAGCTGGGATCCTGGTGGCAGGTTTCTAGCTGGGATCCTGGTGGCAGGTTCTAGCTGGGTTCCTGGTGGCAGGTTCTAGCTGGGTTCCTGGTGGCAGGTTCTAGCTGGGTTCCTGGTGGCAGGTTCTAGCTGGGATCCTGGTGGCAGGTTTCTAGCTGGGTTCCTGGTGGCAGGTTCTAGCTGGGTTCCTGGTGGCAGGTTCTAGCTGGGTTCCTGGTGGCAGGTTCTGGCTGGGTTCCTGGTGGCAGGTTCTGGCTGGATTCCTGGTGGCAGGTTCTGGCTGGATTCCTGGTGGCAGGTTGTGGCTGGGTTCCTGGTGGCAGGTTCTAGCTGGGTTCCTGGTGGCAGGTTCTGGCTGGGTTCCTGGTGGCAGGTTGTGGCTGGGTTCCTGGTGGCAGGTTGTGGCTGGGTTCCTGGTGGCAGGTTCTAGCTGGGTTCCTGGTGGCAGGTTCTGGCTGGGTTCCTGGTGGCAGGTTGTGGCTGGATTCCTGGTGGCAGGTTGTGGCTGGGTTCCTGGTGGCAGGTTCTAGCTGGGTTCCTGGTGGCAGGTTTCTAACTGGGTTCCTGGTGGCAGGTTTCTAACTGGGTTCTTGGTGGAAGGTTTCTAACTGGGTTCTTGGTGGAAGGTTCTAGCTGGGTTCTTGGTGGAAGGTTCTAGCTGGGTTCCTGGTGGCAGGTTTCTAACTGGGTTCTTGGTGGAAGGTTCTAGCTGGGATCCTGGTGGCAGGTTCTAGCTGGGATCCTGGTGGCAGGTTCTAGCTGGGATCCTGGTGGCAGGTTCTAGCTGGGATCCTGGTGGCAGGTTCTAGCTGGGATCCTGGTGGCAGGTTCTAGCTGGGATCCTGGTGGCAGGTTCTAGCTGGGATCCTGGTGGCAGGTTCTAGCTGGGATCCTGGTGGCAGGTTCTAGCTGGGATCCTGGTGGCAGGTTCTGGCTGGGTTCCTGGTGGCAGGTTCTGGCTGGGTTCCTGGTGGCAGGTTCTGGCTGGGTTCCTGGTGGCAGGTTCTAGCTGGGTTCCTGGTGGCAGGTTCTAGCTGGGTTCCTGGTGGCAGGTTCTAGCTGGGATCCTGGTGGCAGGTTCTAGCTGGGATCCTGGTGGCAGGTTCTAGCTGGGATCCTGGTGGCAGGTTCTAGCTGGGTTCCTGGTGGCAGGTTCTAGCTGGGTTCCTGGTGGCAGGTTCTAGCTGGGTTCCTGGTGGCAGGTTCTAGCTGGGTTCCTGGTGGCAGGTTCTAGCTGGGTTCCTGGTGGCAGGTTCTAGCTGGGATCCTGGTGGCAGGTTCTAGCTGGGATCCTGGTGGCAGGTTCTAGCTGGGTTCCTGGTGGCAGGTTCTAGCTGGGATCCTGGTGGCGGGTTCTAGCTGGGTTCCTGGTGGCGGGTTCTAGCTGGGTTCCTGGTGGCAGGTTCTAGCTGGGTTCCTGGTGGCGGGTTCTGGCTGGGATCCTGGTGGCAGGTTGTGGCTGGGTTCCTGGTGGCAGGTTCTAGCTGGGTTCCTGGTGGCAGGTTCTAGCTGGGTTCCTGGTGGCAGGTTTCTAACTGGGTTCTTGGTGGAAGGTTCTAGCTGGGATCCTGGTGGAAGGTTCTAGCTGGGTTCCTGGTGGCAGGTTCTAGCTGGGATCCTGGTGGCAGGTTCTAGCTGGGTTCCTGGTGGCAGGTTCTAGCTGGGATCCTGGTGGCAGGTTCTAGCTGGGATCCTGGTGGCAGGTTCTAGCTGGGATCCTGGTGGCAGGTTCTAGCTGGGATCCTGGTGGCAGGTTCTGGCTGGGTTCCTGGTGGCAGGTTCTGACTGGGTTCCTGGTGGCAGGTTCTGGCTGGGTTCCTGGTGGCAGGTTCTGGCTGGGTTCCTGGTGGCAGGTTCTAGCTGGGTTCCTGGTGGCAGGTTCTAGCTGGGATCCTGGTGACAGGTTCTAGCTGGGATCCTGGTGGCAGGTTCTAGCTGGGTTCCTGGTGGCAGGTTCTAGCTGGGTTCCTGGTGGCAGGTTCTAGCTGGGATCCTGGTGGCAGGTTCTAGCTGGGTTCCTGGTGGCAGGTTCTAGCTGGGTTCCTGGTGGCGGGTTCTAGCTGGGATCCTGGTGGCGGGTTCTAGCTGGGATCCTGGTGGGTTCTAGCTGGGATCCTGGTGGGTTCTAGCTGGGATCCTCGTGGGTTCTAGCTGGGTTCCTGGTGGCGGGTTCTAGCTGGGATCCTGGTGGGTTCTAGCTGGGATCCTGGTGGGTTCTAGCTGGGATCCTGGTGGCAGGTTCTAGCTGGGATCCTGGTGGCAGGTTCTAGCTGGGATCCTGGTGGCAGGTTCTAGCTGGGTTCCTGGTGGCAGGTTCTAGCTGGGTTCCTGGTGGCAGGTTCTAGCTGGGTTCCTGGTGGGTTCTAGCTGGGTTCCTGGTGGCAGGTTCTAGCTGGGTTCCTGGTGGCAGGTTCTAGCTGGGTTCCTGGTGGCAGGTTCTAGCTGGGTTCCTTGTGGCAGGTTCTAGCTGGGTTCCTGGTGGCAGGTTCTAGCTGGGTTCCTGGTGGCAGGTTCTAGCTGGGATCCTGGTGGCAGGTTCTAGCTGGGTTCCTGGTGGCAGGTTCTAGCTGGGTTCCTGGTGGGTTCTAGCTGGGATCCTGGTGGGTTCTCGCTGGGTTCCTGGTGGCAGGTTCTAGCTGGGATCCTGGTGGCAGGTTCTAGCTGGGATCCTGGTGGGTTCTCGCTGGGTTCCTGGTGGCAGGTTCTAGCTGGGATCCTGGTGGCAGGTTCTAGCTGGGATCCTGGTGGGTTCTCGCTGGGTTCCTGGTGGCAGGTTCTAGCTGGGTTCCTGGTGGGTTCTAGCTGGGATCCTGGTGGGTTCTCGCTGGGTTCCTGGTGGCAGGTTCTAGCTGGGTTCCTGGTGGCAGGTTCTAGCTGGGATCCTGGTGGGTTCTCGCTGGGTTCCTGGTGGCAGGTTCTAGCTGGGTTCCTGGTGGGTTCTAGCTGGGATGCTGGTGGGTTCTCGCTGGGTTCCTGGTGGCAGGTTCCTGACAATGAACCGACTCCTCCCCCACCATGAATTGGCCATTTAAAGGGAGACTGGTTCTGGATCCAATGATGTGTAGTCAGCTGACCCAAGGATCAAAATACCCCAGTACCTGGATTACAGAAACTAGAACCTCCTCACTCTGGAACCAGACCCACGCCTGCAGGGAGAACCCATCCCACGGGTCCAGCTGGACACAGCAGGAACAAGCTACACAGAATTACTGATCTATGAACCCTGACAGAACCTTAAAGCTCCATTACAGAGCTGACTGGATCCAGCAGGTCCAACTGGATCCATCGGGACCGACTGGATCCATCGGGACCGACTGGATCCAGCAGGTCCAACTGGATCCAACAGGACCGACTGGATCCATCGGGACCGACTGGAGCAGGTGTGAGAGGGAGTCAGGGTCACTGACCTTTGACCTGGACATTGTGCTGAAGAAAGACGACTTCTTGGCCTTCATGATGCCTTCAGGTTCTTCATCCTCCGCAGGATTTCTGGGCTCAGCAGCTCTAAAGGAAACGCAGAACTTCAGTTTGTAGATAAGAGAAGAGCTTTCTGCTGTCTGATCATGATCTTACTGACCACACACACACACACACACACACACACACAGCGGATTTGACACTGGGAGAACACGGGGAGGACACGGGGAGGACACGGGGAGAACACGGGGAGAACACGGGGAGGACACGGGGAGGACACGGGGAGGACACGGGGAGAACACGGGGAGGACACGGGGAGGACACGGGGAGGACACGGGGAGAACACGGGGAGGACACGGGGAGGACACGGGGAGGACACGGGGAGGACACGGGGAGGACACGGGGAGAACACGGGGAGGACACGGGGAGGACACGGGGAGGACACGGGGAGAACACGGGGAGGACACGGGGAGAACACGGGGAGGACACGGGGAGGACACGGGGAGGACACGGGGAGGACACGGGGAGGACACGGACCTCCCAGTACCTTAACTGGAACCGTTACTGGAAGAGATAACCCCAAAACTGGTCCTCATAAGGACGAGCCGGTTCCAAGCTCGATGAGGAAGACTGTAAACTCTTGAGGAAACCGAACCTTTAAATGGTTTTTGAATTGATTATTGATCGGTGATTTCTGATCAGCCAGTGGTTCACGGTGCGTTCAGGGTCATTGTTAAACAGATATTCAGAGAGATACGCAGGTTCTTATCGTCGTCTCTGGAACATCGCAGGAATGTTTCCATCCCAAACAGCCTCTGCAGATTAGACCGTCTCAGACCAGCTCTGGTTCAGATCTGGTCCAGATCTACTGTCTAACATCCGGTCCAAGACGTTTCCAGGACATACTGAACCTACTGGACATAAAGGACATAGTTACAGAAAACCTGGATCTGCACCGCGCAAGTTCAGAGGGAAGGTGGGGGGGCAGAGGACCTAGACCACGTTGCTGGTCTGAAATTTTGTTGAGATGAATATTTATTTTAGTATCGATTATAAACACTGGTTGATAAATGTTTTATTTATAAACTTTGTGAAGCAGCAGAATTTATGTTTATGAGGACAAACACGGAGAAAAGAGCAAAGAAAGGCATTTTCCCCGAGGTGACACCTCTTGTGTCGCCGACTGAAGAGAGTCAATAAATACTCTGATAACCACACATAACAGGAAGTCATGTGACCGACCTGGAGGAAGATCACGCCACTACTGAGCGCGTGCGGATGCGAGCGGAACAAGAGAGTTTGGAAAGGTGGTAAAGGGCCAGCGCCTGAGTCACCGATCGCAAGAGGTCCTGGTCAATGTGCAGACGGTGCTGTACCCAATCGCCCCCAACGTCCCCATCGTCCCCCCATCGTCCCCATCGCCCCCCATCGTCCCCCCATCGCCCCCATCGTCCCCATTACCCCCCATTGTCCCCCCATCGCCCCCATCATCCCGATTGCCCCCCATCGCCCCCATCATCCCCCATCGTCCCCCTATCGTCCCCCATCGCCCCCCATCGTCCTCCATCGTCATCCCATCGTCCTTACATCTCTCCTCCATTGTCCTCCTCGCCCCCCCATCGCCTCCCATCGTCCCCATTAACCCCCCATCGTCCCCCCATCGCCCCCATCATCCCCATTGCCCCCCATCGTCCCCATCATCCCCATCGCCTCCCATCGTCCCCATTAACCCCCCATCGTCCCCATCGCCCCCATCATCCCCATCGTCCCTGCATCGTCCCCCATTGCCCCCATCGTCCCCCCATCGTCCCTCTATCGTCCCTGCATCGTCCCTGCATCGTCCCTGCATCGTCCCTGCATCGTCCCATCGTCCCTGCATCGTCCCCCATCGCCCTGCATTGTCCCTGCATCGCCCCCCATCGTCCTCCATCGTCATCCCATCGTCCTTACATCTCTCCTCCATTGTCCTCCTCGCCCCATCGCCTCCCATCGTCCCCATCGTCCTCCATCGTCCTCCATCGTCCTCCATCGTCATCCCATCGCCCCCCCATCGTCCTCCATCGTCCTCCATCGTCATCCCATCGCCATCCCATCGTCCTTACATCTCTCCTCCATTGTCCTCCTCGCCCCTCTCTAGTCCCAGTGGGAACCCCAGACTGGACCAGCAGGTGCTCTGGTCCCAGTGGGAACCCCAGACTGGACCAGCAGACCGGTCCCAGTGGGAACCCCAGACTGGACCAGCAGACCGGTCCCAGTGGGAACCCCAGACTGGACGGGTTTGGAGTTTGAGGCCATTCTCGGGAGGAAACACACCGAGGCATCATGGACTCCTCCTGGATCAGACCCTCTCAGCAGGACTAGACCAGATCCACGACGGACCGGAAATCTCTTCCCAAGAAAAGGACCCGAGTCGTAACAGGATCGTGACGCCACAGCCAGAGGGGAGATGATCCAGTCTGAGGGTCCCAGTGGGAGCGGAGGGATACACCTGCAGCTGGTTTACCCATGCACGCGCACAAAACGCACCCTGACCAGGTGATCCTACCTGGTCTCCACCTGGTCCTCGTTCAGGCTCCTCTCTGAGGAGGACGCGATTTTCTTCTTCTTCAACTTGAAGCTGAACTTCTTTGGCTGCGTCCTGGTCTTCTCCTCTTCCTCCTCCGCACGCGCGGACTCGTCCAGGTGGGCGTCGCTCCAGGAGAACAGGGTCCTCAAGGACCTCCTGGAGACCTTCTTCTCCATCTGCTGTGACTGGAAGTCTGGCTGCAGTCTGCGAGACGGTCGGTGACAGCTGCGCGTGCTGCTGCGAGTGTGCAGCGCGCGGAGCTCAGACGTGGCGACACGCACGCGCGCGCGCCGGCAGGTGGCTAAGCACCGCCCCTCCCGCAGTGGTCCCTGTTCCTGTGTGTGTACGCTGCTTTTAATGCCCGGGTGACCCGGCGGCGGCCCGGGTGGGCGGAGTTTTCACTCAGCCGTAAGACCCGCCTCTTTTCATTCCCTGGTGGAACCAGCCAATCAGCGCGGTCTTACAGATAAATCTGATAAAAAATTATTAATTTCAGTTCACACTAATGAACTTTCTGATTCTTTCAGCTGCTCGAAGCAGGACGTTCTGTTCAGTTCAATTCGTCATTATCATCATCATTATTATTTATAAAGCACTTTCAAACAAAGGATACCGACCATAGTGCTGAACAGTAACAATAATAAAAATACATAAACATGTGAAACACATCAAATACATGTAAAAATACAATTTAACAACATAAAATAATCTCAGTGTGGAGTGAATTAGCGTCCACCTGCAACAGTAGCGTGCCAAGGTCCAACGCAAGCGCCGCTCACCCGGCATCATGGAGAGAGATCGACCCTGGCATCCATTTAGGGTTCATGTCTGATCATTAAAGGGCTCAATGGGTTGCTTGGTTATTTTAGCTATCATCATTGTGTTTCCTATTGTCTTTTTTAATCAATCTGCTTCACCCCCGTTAACCGCTCTGCCACTCACTACAGCTCCTTCTCTGCCCCATTTTTCTGTGTGGAGTAATGCTGTATCTGCGTCTCGCACCTTAATTGATTCCTTTCGCACTCCGCCCTGTTGGCAGCCTCGTTCCAGGACCCGATTCTCAATTAGACGAAGTAATACTTGTGCGTAATGGTCAACTGAACGTAGATGTTTATTTTGTAATGATGACTGGCATATCCGCAATAGCAATACTTTGAGCAATACTGTGAGCAGAACAGGTATGTGTGTCTACTGGGGTTGCCTGTGTGGTCTGCCTGGGGCCCAGACCTGTACTGCGTTTTAAAAGAGAGAGATAAAGAGAAAGAAGCTTAGTGTATCAGGATCACACAAACAAGTCCCTGTTACAGCCTGATTAGTAATTTGATCCATTCAACTATGTAGTAATTAAATCCAAATATAATTCTTCTACAAATGACCAGATTCTAATTTGGAGAGATATACTTCTCATCAGATAAATCAGCAAGTGGGTGGAGATCCCGCCCCTCATCAGTCTTAAGGCCTAGTCAAGGTTTGAAGATGAATCTGTGTGGATTCAGGTGGCCCGGTCCCGGCGGAAACACGTGAGATCCCACTTCTGACACCAAACTGTCGTGGAATTTATCTGATGAGGAATAAATCTAGAGATCAACCATGCTCTGTCCAGTTTATTGACAATGCACAGATGTTGCGAGCGAGAGGTCTCGAGAGCTCTGCCCCTGCCCAGGGTGTTACAGTGATCTTTAGGCATACACAAACAACCTCTGCCTGGCAGCACTAGTTAAAACATCTGCCAGCTTGAAGATAAAAACAGTCAAAGCTGAAACAGGCCTTGAACAGAACACTCAGTTTTATGCATGAACCTACTAAAGCAAGCTTTCTGAACTACTCTAAACTATGCAGATTATATATTTTGTACTACATTAAGAAGCTTAATGAAGGAGTAACATATTAAAACTACAGTATGTGCATAATTTCTACCACAAGGCCTCTACCCTAAGACGTGTCCATCTTGGGTGCTCCTGCTACTAAACTTCCTTCACTTCACCTAGCAGTAGCTAGCTGTGGTGTGAACTAGCTTCACTATTCCCAGCAGTAGCTAGCTGTGGTGTAAATTAGCTTCACTTTACCCAGCAGTAGCTAGTTGTGGGGTAAATTAGCTTTACAATTCCCAGCAGTAGCTAGCTGTGGTGTAAACTAGCTTTACTATTCCCAGCAGTAGCTAGCTGTGGAGTAAACTAGCTTCACTATTCCCAGCAGTAGCTAGCTGTGGTGTAAACGAGCTTCGCTATTCCCAGCAGTAGCTAGCTGTGGTGTAAACGAGCTTCGCTATTCCCAGCAGTAGCTAGCTGTGGTGTAGACTAGCTTGACTTTACCCAGCAGTAGCTAGCTGTGGTGTAAACTAGCTTCACTATTCCCAGCAGTAGCTAGTTGTGGTATAGACTAGCTTGACTTTACCCAGCAGTAGCTAGCTGTGGTGTAAACTAGCTTCACTATTCCCAGCAGTAGCTAGCTGTAGTGTAGACTAGCTTGACTTTACCCAGCAGTAGTTAGCTGTGGTGTAAAATAGCTTCACTTTACCCTGCAGTAGCTTGCTGTGGTGTAAACTAGCTTCACTTTACCTAGCAGTAGCTAGCTGTGGTGTAAACTAGCTTCACTTTACCCAGCAGTAGCTAGCTGTGGTGTAAACTAGCTTCACTTTACCCTGCAGTAGCTAGCTGTGGTGTAAACTAGCTTCACTTTACCCAGCAGTAGCTAGCTGTGGTGTAAACTAGCTTCACTTTACCTAGCAGTAGCTAGCTGTGGTGTAAACTATCTTCACTATTCCAAACAGTAGCTAGCTGTGCTGTAAACTAGCTTCACTATTCCCATCAGCAGCGAGCTGCAGCTAGCCTTGGGGTAAACACTCTTTAATTTATCAAGCGTCAGCTGGAAACAGAGCCCCGCTGGTTGAGGGTTTAACTGGGAATTGGTCAGTGACATGACTGGTTTAACTGGGAAACGATAACTGGGTGTAAAAGGAGCATTTCAGAGTCTCTCAGATAGACAGAGCTTCAGATGTCTCAGACAAACTAAAACATTCAGAAAAATTTTCCTTTGATTTTAAAGATCCTCTAGCTAAAGTTTAAAATATAATCTACAGGTTTAGAGAATCAGAAGAAATCTCTGTATGTTGGGGGCAGAGTGAAGGTTGCTGTCATCACAATCACAATCAGCAGATTTTCTATTGTTTTAGTTTCATCATCCGACATATGTTTATCTTCTACCGGGAAGGGAAATAACTCGATGAGATCCTGCTACAAAGAAACTTTTATTTTCTTGTATTGTGGTTGTAAATAATGTGAAATAGCTCCATTAACATCAGAATGATTCATTTCCAGTTACTGCAGGCATTTTACAATTTAAAGGAGGTTTTAGAGAAGAAGAGATTTGTAATCCAAACATCTCCTCATTCCCTCCAGCTAAGCTGCAGCGTCTCAGCAATGAAGGAGAAGATGTCCGTCTCCTCCAGGATCATCTTGGTTGTGGGTTTCCCGGCGCCGTGGCCACTGCGGGTGTCCACTCGGACCAGCAGAGGCTGGCGCTGCTGCGGGCTGCTGCCGACCCCAAACTGAAGGGCGGCGCAGTACTTCAGGGTGTGCAGAGGCACCACGCGGTCATCATGGTCCGCCGTCAGAAGCAGGACGGCCGGGTATGGAGGACCCGAGTATGGAGGACCAGGCAAGTTGTGGAGAGGAGAATACCTGCAAACCAGGAGGAAGACTTTAGAAAACCACACTGATAATGATGATCACAGATTCTGCTTTAAAACCTTAAATCCCCATTTGACCAGGTAAATCTCCTGAACATGCTGAACACCATGCTGGCCCAGAGTGTTCATGGTGAACACTCTGGGCCCAGGGACCTGTGCACTTTTAATCCGGCCCTGGCTGTGGGGCCACAGTGCTTTCATGAAAGAAATAAAAATCTAGTCTAGTAACCAGCAAAAGCACATCTTTTACTTATAAACTAGTTACATTATTTGAGATATGTACATTATATGTATATTATATAAGATTAATTTATTACAGTGAACTCAGAAATATCTGCACTTTTTGTTTATATATAATAAATCAATAGTTTGAACTTTTTCAACCAACATTTGTGACAGATTTTGTGTTATTTAGTTTTATCAAATTTTTAGACAGCATTGGTGAAAGTTACTAATGACCTTCTTATGGCCTCAGACAAAGGACTTGTGTCCGTTCTTATCTTGCTTGATCTTAGTGCTGCATTTGATACAGTCGATCATAACATTCTGTTACAGAGACTAGAACAGGTGATTGGAATTACAGGTACAGCGTTAAGCTGGTTTAAATCATATTTATCTGATAGACTTCAGTTCGTTCATGTAAATGACACAAACTACAGTAAGTCATGGAGTTCCTCAAGGTTCTGTACTTGGACGAGTACTCTTCACACTATATATGCTCCCTTTAGGCAAAATTATTAGACAGCATGGAATAAACTTTCATTGTTATGCAAATGATACTCAGATGTACTTATCCTTTAAACCAGATGAAACAAATCAGCCCAATAGGCTACAAAATTGTCTCATAGACATAAGGAACTGGATGTCTAGAAATTTTCTCCTCTTAAACTCAGATAAGACTGAAGTAATTCTCGTTGGATCTGAAAAACTCAGAGCTAAATTTTCCGGTTTTGTAATGAACCTGGATGGCATTACTTTAGCTTCCAGTGCTACAGTGAGAAACCTTGGAGTAATATTTGACCCTGACCTGTCCTTTGGTCCACATATTAAGCAGGTTACTAAAACAGCCTTCTTTCATTTACGTAATATAGCCAAAATTAGGGACATTCTGTCTCAGAGTGATGCAGAAAAACTGGTTCACGCTTTTGTCATTTCGAGACTAGATTACTGTAACTCTCTATTACTGGGCTGTCCTAAATATGCCCTGAAAAGCCTTCAGCTGATCCAGAATTCTGCAGCCAGAGTCCTGACCAGAACCAGCAGGAGAGATCATATTTCTCCAGTTTTAGCCTCTCTTCATTGGCTGCCTGTTGAATCTAGAATAGAATTTAAAATCCTTCTCCTTACATATAAAGCCCTCCACAACCAGGCACCACTATATATCAAAGACCTCATAGTTCCTTATATACCAAGCAGAGTACTTCGTTCGCAGACTGCAGGCTTACTTGTGGTTCCTAGAGTCTCAAAGAGCCGAGCAGGAGGCAGAGCCTTTGGTTATCAGGCCCCTCTCTTATGGAATAAGCTCCCAGTTAGTGTTAGGGAAGCAGACACCCTCCCCACCTTTAAGACTAGGCTGAAGACTTATCTTTTTGATAAGTCCTATAGCTAGGGATGGTTAGCATCCCTTAGTTATGCTGCTATAGGTTTAGACTGCTGAGGGACATTTCCTGATACACTGAGCTTCTTTCTTTTTCTCTTTATCTCTTTCTTTTACCCCCCCCCCCCCCCCCCCCCCCCAACTTCATGTCCAAACTGCCGGTGTTTGCCCTACATAGGCCCCACATGGGTCCCAAGTGAGCGTGGGCCCTTGGGCCAGTGCCCATAATGCCCATTGGATAATATGGCCTTGCTCACAGCAAGAAGGTTGCTGGTTCAATCCTCGGCTGGGGCGAGGTTTGGGCCCATCTGTGTGGAGTTTGCATGTTCTCCCCGTGTATGCGTGGGTTCTCTCCGGTACTCCATCTTCCTCCCACCATCCAAAGACATGCATGTTGGGTTCGTTGGTTACTCTAAGTTGCCCAAAGGGTGAGTGGTTGTTTCTGTGTGGTCCTATGATGGACTGGCGAGTTGTCCAGGGTGTACCCTGCCTTTCTCCCAAAGACTGCTGAGATAGAGTCCAGCTTCCCTGCGACCCTTCATGGGATGAAGCAGGTAATATAGTGGATGGATGGAGTACAGATCGGCCTACAGTTAAATGATCTGTTTATGTGTTAATATATGAGAGCAGAGAACCTGTCATGCAAAACATGTGACTAACAGCTGAATATGGTGACGACTAACACAAGGTTGGCCGCCATGAGATGAATCATTTAGCAGGTTAACCTGCATATATCAGTGGGTCAAACGAGTTTCGCTTCCAACGTGAACACATCTACAAGCATTGTTGTTGACGGATCACGTGTCGTGCACGTGACTGCGTGTTCATCCAGCTTACTGCTGGTAAACTACATGAAACTTGCTGTGAAATCCAGCAGGTTTGTTTCCCTGAATCTGTGGGGCTGGAGATGTTGCTACGTCATCTTTTATTAAACAAAGGAACTTCAGCTCATGTTCACTTGTTGAAGCAACCTGAGCATTTTTTACCGTCGTATTATTTCTTTCTTTATTCCAGAGTCGGAGAGTTCCACTGGATGAAAAACCAGGTACAATGCTACAGCTAACGTGGTTGGTTTTCCTACTTGATGAGCCACTGGAACTGCTCGGGGTCGTCTGAGCAGCCGTAGTCAGTGGTCCAGGCATGGCCAATGGTGAACTTGTGGAACTTCAGTATGTCCATCACGCCAACCTCAGCCACGGCACAGCCAAACAGGTCCGGACGCTGGTTCAAACACGCCGCTGTGGGTGTAATCAGGTAAAATAAGTCATCTACACACAGTTTTAATGATGTAAGCTGATAGCAACGGCTGGCATTAAAGCTGCTCAGGTCTGCACAGATGTCACTTTCTTCTGTTTAAGACACAGGTGTCAAACTCCAGTCCTCGAGGGTCCGTACCCTGCAGGTTTTTGTTGTGTCAATGCTCCCAACACACCTGATTGAAATTCATAAATAGGTTGACAAGAAGCTGCTGGATCCATTTGATTTGAATCAGCTGTGTTGGCTGAGGGAAACAACTAAAACCTGTTGGATACTGGCCCTTGTGGATTGGAGTTTGACACCCCTGAAAGAGCTGAAACCAGCTCTGCACTGTCCTCAGCTGGATGTACCGGCTGAAAGCATGTTAACGTTGAGGAAGTATGGAAGCATGATGGCAGTGAGGTTGGAAACGAACATGGCTGCTAACGTGTGTTAAGGGAATAGAAGAAGAAAGTCAGTCCAATGCTTAAAGAAACAGAACTTCATTCTTTCTAAAGTCCAGTTTTCTTTTCTCTGCTTTTCAGAAGGTATGCAAGCTGTTATGTCATCTAGACGCAATTAGCTTTTCCTCCATCCCCAACTCTGGAAAAACAGCTCGGATCTTTATTTCCTTATATCAGAAAAAAAAATCTCGATCAACTTCTTCCAGTAAAGACCAGCCGGAAGCTGCTGTGGAGGAGGAAGCGGTCCTTACCAACCAGAAGACCCCCGTTGGAGGCCCCATTGATGGCGATCTGGCTAGCCGAGGTGTAGCGCTCCTGGATGAGGAATTCTGCTGCACTTTGGAAGTCATCGAAGCAGTTTTGTTTGTTTCCCAATGTTCCGGCTGAAACACACACAGTCAGAGATGACACGCACGTTAGGAAACAGGCGTGCTTGTACCGGCCGACGTACCTTTGTGCCAGGTGAGGCCGTACTCTCCGCCCCCCCTGATGTTGGCCACAGCCAGGATTCCTCCCAGGTGTCTCACAAAGAGCAGGTAGGCCACGCTGAGGACAAGAACACAGAGACAGAGTCTAACTTCCCGTCAGCTGTTATCAGGGTGAGGAGCTTAGCTTGTTGGTCCTCACATCAGCAAAAGAAGAAGATGTGGACAAAAAAAGGATGCAAAGAACCGGAATCCCTGGAAGCCGATCCTCAGTTAAAATGTAAATGCCTGCATCTCTAATTGACTTGTTTTGATTTCTGTTTTATAAACACATCCAGATATAAAGACAAAAAAAGGATCCTGAAGATGGTTTTAGGGACTGTCACAATGCTTTGGTCCACTTTAACCGGACCGCAATCGGCTTTATGTGGTCAGTAGTCTGCTCTAAATGGACCACAGTCGCTCGGCTCCACTGAGCTCATTTTGATGCAGACTTTGATTTAAAGCTGGGGGTCTCGGTTGGCTTGCAAGCGGACTATCCAAGTAGGAGGAAGTAATGCAGATTATTGTTTGGGTTGGAGGAAAAAAAAAGCGTGTTCAGTGTAAAATACATGTTCTGCACACTGACCCGACCCATTTATCAATAACTTGTGACCCGACCAACATTTGGCACAATGTTAGAAAATAATGTGACCCTGACGCCCCTGTAGTAAAAGCTCACAATGTCCACAAAAAAAAAAAAAAAACTAAATAAATATCAACCTTCATCCATAACAGTAACACTTATGTTTCTTTTTCTTTTAAAAAAAAATTAGTTTCAGTCACATATAGAACATAACACAGACTAACAGTGAAAAGAACAAGATGCAGAGTGGGAGGAGGTTACATTCAATATTTAGGAAAAATAAATAAATGAATATAATATTTACACCAAGACTGGCAAATTCTCTACTGGCGCCCTGAGCTCTTCACAGAGGAAAGCAGGTTCACACTGAGCACATGTGACCGACGTGACAGGACCAAAGGACTTCCTCTGAGACGAGTCTCAGTCCAGCAGCTCACCGGCACCACGGTGCTTCCCACCCGGTGCCCGAGCGCTGCAGCAAGGCTCGCAGGTCCGAGCCGTCCTTTACCCCGACTCCAAAACGAACCTCCACCCGCCGTGCTGCTGGACCCGCTACATCACCACCTCAGGTAAAGCCTCCATCACACTCCTCTCCAACGACTCTGATAAGTGGAGACTCAGTTGTCAGAAATGTAAGATTTCGCTCCATAGTAAGAAACTAGATAGATAGATACTCCAGGGATCGTAGTCAGATACATTCCAGGTTTCAGAGCGGGCCACATTGAATCTTACTTAAAACTGCTGGCTAAAGATAAACGTAAATACAAGAAGATTATTATTCATGTTGGGGTAAATGACACCCGGTTACACCAATCAGAGATCACCAAAGTAAATGTTGCCTCAGTGTGTGACTTTGCTAAAACCATGTCAGACTCTGTAGTTTCTCTGGACCCCTGCCAGACCTGACCAGCGATGACTTGTTTAGCCGTTTGTCATCCTTTAACCGCTGGCTGTCTAGGTGGTGCCCAGAACAAAATGTGGGCTTTATAGATAACTGGAAAAGCTTCTGGGGAAAACCTGGTCTTATTAGGAGAGACGGGATTCATCCCACAGTGGATGGAGCAGCTCTCGTTTCTAGGAACATGGATCATTTTATTAGTCAGTTAAACCCATGACTGTTCAGGACTGAGACTAGGAAGCAGATTTGTAGTCTCACATGTCGCCCCCCTCCCCAAAACCCAGAATGATGGTATCTGCCCCCCCCCCTCCCCAAAACCCATAACGATGGTATCTGCCCCCCCCTCCCCACAACCCATAACGATGGTATCTGCCCCCCCACAACCGAGAAAGAATAAAACAGCACCGGGGGAGTAAATCATGAAAACCTCATTAATATCAAAACAATGAATCTAATAAGACAAAATAATAAAACCATTAAATGCGGTTTATTGAATATCAGATCTCTTGTGTCGAAGTCTCTGTTAATCAATGACCTGATTACTGATCATCATATTGATCTGTTCTGTCTTATGGAAACCTGCTGCAGCAGGAGGATCATGTTAGTATTAATGAATCGACTCCACCAGATTGTCTAAATGTTCATGTTCCCAGAACTACAGGTCGAGGAGGAGGTGTGGCAGCTATCTTTAAATCAGAACTATTGATTAGTCCTAAATAGTTCCAATAGCGTTGAACACCTGACTCTTAGTCTCTCCCACCCAAGATGGAAATGAGAGAAGCCACTTCTCCTAGTAGTAGTCTACCGTCCACCTGGATCTTCCTCACAGTTCCTAACTGACTTCTCAGACCTCTTATCAGACTTAGTGCTGAATACTGATAAAGTTATTGTTCTGGGGGATTTTAACATTCATCTTGATGGTGAACATGACAGTTTAAACACTGCCTTTAACTCTATATTAAGTTCAATTGGATTTTCCCAAAATGTCCACATGCCGACTCATTCTCATCGTCACACTCTGGATCTTCTTCTGACATGTGGCATCAGAAGTGATCAACTGACAGTTTTTCCTCATAACCCTGTTCTGTCTGATCATTTTTTAATAACTTTAGAGTTTACTATACTTGACTACACAAGGGCTGAGAAGAAAATTCATTCTAGTCGATGTTTGTCAGATAGTGTTGTTAACAAATTTAAGAAGTCTATTTCAGCAGTAATTCCTCCAACACCATGTGTTAACCTGACAGGAAACACCCATCCGAGCTTTACTCCAACACAGGTCCATGAATGTGTTGCTAGAATGACAGCTTTAATGCGTATAACACTAGATAATGTTGCACCTCTAAAGAAGAAGAGAACCAGTCAGAAGAAGCGGGCCGGTGGTTTAATTCCCAGCTTCAAGCTTTAAAACAGACATCAAGACGTTTGGAAAGAAAATGGCGTTCATCTGGCTTAGAAGAGTGTCGCATAGTCTGGAAAGAAAGTTTAATAGTGTAAAAAAAAGCCTTGCGTGTGGCTAGAACAGCTTATTATTCATCATTGATAGAGGAGAAGAAGAACAACCCCAGGTTTCTCTTCAGCACTGGAACCAGACTGACTAAGAGCCATAGTGCCGTTGAGCCATCTATTCCTTTCAACCTCAGCTGTGATGACTTTATGAGTTTCTTTGTAAACAAAATAGTTTCTATCAGGAAGGAAATCAGTAATAACCTGAACACTACTAATGCTATTTCTTCTGCAGCAGCCTTAGAGACGTCTTTAGAAGCTGATTGTCATTTGGACCGTTTCTTGCCTGTACAGCTCTCCGAGTTAACCAACATAATAGCTTCATCTAAACCTTCAGCCTGTGTTTTAGACCCCATCCCAACCAGATTATTCAAGGAAATATGTTTCCTAATCAATACATCTGTACTGGACCTGATCAATACATCTCTATTAATAGGATATGGACCTCAATATTTTAAGACAGCTGTAATCAAACCGTTGCTTAAAAAACCAACTCTGGATCCAGGAGTTTTAGCTAATTATAGACCAATATCTAATCTCCCCTTCTGGTCTAAAATTCTTGAGAAAACAGTTTCAACCCAACTATGTTCCTATCTGAGCAGAAACAATCTGAAGAGTTCCAGTCAGGATTTAGAGCTCATCATAGCACAGAGACAGCACTGGTGAAAGTCTAATGATCTTCTCATGGCCTCAGATAAAGGACTTCTGTCTGGACTCATTCTTTTAGATCTCAGTTCTGCATTCGACACTATTGATCACAATATTCTGCTACAGAGGCTGGAACATGTTATTGGGATTAAAGGGACCACATTAGACTGGTTCCAGTCATATTTATCTGATAGATTTCAGTTTGTAAATGTAAATGATGAGTCTTCCTCACACACCAGGGTAAGTCATGGAGTTCCTCAGGGTTCTGTACTTGGACCAACACTTTTCACATTATACATGCTTCCCTTAGGAAATATCATCAGGCAGCATGGTATAAATGTTCATTGCTATACAGATGACACTCAGATCTACCTCTCCATGAAGCCAGATGAAACCAATCAGTTTCTTAGATTACAAAGATGTCTTACAGACATCAAGACCTGGATGACTCTGAATTTTCTCCTTTTAAACTCAGACAAGACAGAGGTCGTTATCTTCGGCCTGAAAAACTTAGAACAAAATTATCCAGTTTTGTAATTAATCTGGATGGCATTAATCTGGCCTCCAGTACCACTGTGAGGAACCTTGGAGTCATTATTGACCAGGACTTGTCTTTTAGCTCACATTTAAAACAGGTTTCTAGAACCGCCTTCTTCCACCTGCATAATATTGCCAAAATTAGGAGCATCTTGTCTCAGAAAGATGCAGTAAAATTAGTCCATGCCTTTATTACTTCCAGACTGGATTACTGCAATTCCTTATTTATGGGTTGTCCCAAATATGCCCTGAAAAGTCTCCATCTGATCCAAAATGCTGCAGCGAGGGTTCTGATGAGGACCAGCAGGAGAGATCATATTTCACCAGTTTTAGCCTCTCTACACTGGCTCTCCGTTAAATCCAGGGTAAAGTTTAAAATTCTTCTCCTCACATATAAAGCTCTCCATGACCAAGCTCCATTGTACATAAAAGATCTTATAGTTCCATATGTTCCAAATAGAGCACTTGGCTCTCAGACTGCAGGTTTACTGGTGGTTCCCAGAGTCTCAAAGAGTACTATGGGAGGAAGGGCCTTTAGCTATCAGGCTCCTCTCTTATGGAACCAGCTCCCACCGTCGGTTCGGGAGGCAGACTCCCTCCACACCTTTAAGATGGAGCTGAAAACCTTCCTTTTCCATGATTCTTATAGTTAGGATATGAGCATCTCCTGAGTTGGAGTCTGCATGTACGGGACTGTGGTGGAATTATGCGTATCGTGTAGTTTTAATATGTTACTCATTTATTACGTTTCTTTTAAGTAGTACAAGATATATATTCTGCATAGTTAGAGTAGTTCAGTAAGCTTGCTTTAGTAGATTCATGCATAAAACTAAGTGTTCTGTTTATGGCCTGTTTCAGCTTTGACTGTTGTTATCTCCAAGCTAGCAGTTGTTCTGACTTGTGCTGCCAGGCAGAGGTTGTTTGTGTATGCTTAAAGAACACTGTAGCACACTGAGCAGGGGCAGAGCTCTTGAGACCTCTCGCCCGCAACATCTGTACATGGTCAATAAATTGAACAGAAAACAGTTGATTTATAGATTTATTTTTCATCGGATAAATTCCACAACAATTTGGTGTCAGAAGTGGGATCCCATGTGTTTCTGCCGGGACCGGACTGAGGGGCAGGCTGCCGGAATCCAAACAGATTAATCTTCAAACCTCGAATGGGCCTTAAGAGTGACGAGGGCCACAGTCACCGGTTTTGGTCGATCACGAAGGGATCTCAACCCACGTGTGGATTTATCTGGTGAGGATTATATTTTTCCAAATTATGATCTGATTGAAAGTATTTTTGATATAATATTGTAGACTGAGTGATTCTCATTGCTAATCGAACTGAAACAGTTTGTTTATAAAATTGCCAACTGTTTTCATAATGGTGGTTGCGCTCCTTTTCCCCAGGACTGACTTTGACAATAAATAAAAATAAAGCAAAAATAAAACAAAAATAAGGACATAGACTACGAGATCAGGTTCCAAAACGAAGCCCTGTGAGTACGAGATCAGGTTACTAAATGAAGTCCTGTGAGTAGAAATGACTGACTATTCTGACAAAGCAGAAATATAAGACCAGGTGATGATGGGGACTATAGGGGGAAAGGAGGAGCAACCTTAACCAGATTCTCTCATGGTGTTTTTAAAGTAGAAATATGGTGAAAATGTAAGTAGATCTTTTAATGTTCTGGTGTGTGGGTTTCCAAAAGGAAGCTTTATGAGCATGTATCAGCTGGAAAAGTTGGAACAGAAAAAGAAATGAATGTGCGGGCTGGGTTACTCTCCATAAGAGGAATTAAAAATAGAGGTCTGACTTGCTATTCTCTGGAGAGTTGTGCGGAAATATTGTAGGATATTTTTTTGTTATTTTTAGTGACTCTTTTCATGGGTGAAATAAAACCATGTGATTGGCTGGCTTGTTTGACATCAGGGGGCCATAGTGGCCATTCACACAGAAATAAGTGTGTGTGTAAGTTTGCTTATATGATGGCAAGTCCCGTGAAAGGTCTGCAAATGGTAAAGTGGTTGGAGGATCCACATATCTGATGTACCTAGCATCAAAATTATAAACACACATTGCTGTCCACACTAACTAATGATTCAGCTAATTTTCTCAAGACAATGTCTAAGAATGTGAATATATTAAAGATTGAAAATCAGATCACGGGCATTTCTCCAAAAGATGACAGTAAAGCCTGGTTCTGGCAGACTCTGTTAGATATGGCAGAACGTGCCTGGATGGACCAGGAAAGAAAAGAGAGAATATTATCTTCCTCTAACAGTTTAGTGAAGAGGAGGTTAAAGATTAAATGACAGACAAATATGTATTATTGCAGAGTTTAGCAAATTGTTAGAACTGTTAGAGGCAGAGGACGAGTTCAGAGCACATCTAACATGTTTACTTGATTTTACAAACTACTGATCAGTGCAGGTGTAGGAGATAAGGAGAAGCTTGGATGAGGAAGGCAGAGCAAAGGAAAGGAAAACATGAGAGAGGGAAGTGAGGAAGAAGAGTGTGTTCATTAAAGGCCTTATGCTCACTGAAGGGGATGATGTCATAGCATGTGTAGACAGGAACAAGCATAAAAATCCTGTGTATAATAGCTGTTTGTGTTGTTCTTCCTAAAGCTTTTGTATCAACATAAAAGCCACTCTTTGTGTGAATGCGGAACCCTTTTCCTAGAAGAAACACAATTCTATCATCTGAGAAGATTTTTAAGTGTAACAACACATTGAAAGAAGTAAAGAATAAACTGAAAGATGAGGGACGTGATGTGTGGCGTTGGGAGCTGATACTGTTGGGTTGGTGTGCATTGCGTGGACTGGATGGGCTTCTGTTTAATCCCTTTCAGACATTAAATGATGACTTTTGTTTCTTTAAGATTACAGTTATTTTTATGTTTATTATGACTAAATAAATTGACGTTGACTGAAAATAAACGGAGAAAGACTTTGGGCTGTGCTTGTTAAATACCCAGCTGAGAGAGATCTCAAACTTTAAAACAGGAACGACACACCAACATCGTCTTCATGTGTTAAAGCTGCGTTATCTTCTTGCCGAGGTCATGTTCAGCTTTCCCAGGGAAACACTGACTTATGGATCCACTGCCACTATAGTCTCACACAGATACAGTTATGATCCAAAGTCCAGGATTTCCACAGAACAGAACATGGTCCACATGATATGTTTAACAGTATCCAACAGAAGAACATTATAATTATGAGACTATAATAAAATGACTAAATGATTCCGATGCAGCCTCAGAAGCTCGTCTGCTGCACGGCGTCGACCACGGCAGCTCACCGCCCCTTTAACCCTTGTCAGCATGCACCATGGTCTCCACAGGGACCCCAACATGTCTATCATGCCTGAGGGGGATTCAGGGGGTGAACTAGGAAGGGGGGAGTTTTGCTCTGGACCACTGCAGAGTTCTGGGTGTCACACATGCTGTCGGTCAGGACACTGGAGCAGAAACGGTCCCTACAACATGCTGCAACACTCCACCTCCCTCCTGTGTCAGCTCTGAGTCCTGGAGCAGGACCTGATATGCAGATGTGACTGCAGGGACCCGGCCACTGCTGATGGGGCCCGGGGATCCCAGAACCAGAGGGTCTGGCAGAGCCCTGCTGGTTGTGACTGTGAACAGTGTGGATATGGATTTTATGGGGGACATGTGGGCTTGGTTTTCACCTTTGACCTCTGGAGGTGATGGATCCTGTTGGAGAAATTATTATGGGTTTTGGTTTGTATTAAGTATTAGACATATATGCATTGATTTGCTGTGATCCTGCTGTGTTTTGTGTCTATGCACAAAGCTTTCTTTAAGTCATATGATCCTTGTCTGGAATGTGCAGACAAAGTCTGAGACAGGAAGAGTTTCCTGCAGGGCATCTGTTTTTGTCAGCTGCTTGGTTGACCAGTTGTCTAAAGGTTAAAGGTAATAAAGTAATATAGTGAGTGATTGATGCTTAGTGAGCTCAGTTTAGCTTCGGAGGAGAGAATGATTGTTTTCTGTGGTCTGCCCAGCAACTAGGAGGAGTTAAGCATGGTTTATAATCGGGTGTTACTTCAGCATCTGCAGAGAGAGTTCTCTCTCCAAGCTCCAGCGTGTGCTTGTATTAGTTTATAATAAAATGTTCATTGTAAGAAGACAGTTGACTCTTAGATGTATTACAACTTCTCAAGACCAGAGTATTTTCCACCACAGTTTTTGGGGGCTCGTCCGGGATCCTGCGTCAGTCCGCCCAGGTTGGGGATAGACGGGTTGGCCACCTGAATCCACAGATTCATCCTAAGAACCTCAATTAGAGAATTTCAGAGGACAGGACGTCTTTCTCCCACCCGTGGTCGACTACGCCAGGACTCCTTCTGAACCAGTGTGAAAAGACAATGGTGAGAAGTGTTATTCTAAATTTACATTAATTTTCAGACTCAAACTGGAGTCAAACATTACTAGAAATTGATCACAAATTAAAAATCAATATCTTAATTAATAATCACAATATTTTTCTGTTTTGTGGTCAATTGTCTTCATTATTCTCATTGTGACAGGGATTCTCCTCCTCACCTCCTCATCGAAAGAATAACTCAAGGGATAAGAGAATAACTTAAGACGAGATCAGGTTGACGTCATAAATAAAATCCTGTGAGTTTAAGTTAAGTTTAGGTTAAAGTTTAAGTTAAAAATCGTGAGTAACAAGACCAAGTCGTAAGTGCTGTGAGCTAGACGTAGCAAGACCAGACCAGTAAATCTTGTGAGTTACAAGACCGAGACCAGTAAATTAGTCAGTAAGTCCTGTGAGCTTGAGAAGCAAGACCAGGCCAACCTTGGGTTAGAAAACTGAGAGGAAAGCCATCTTGAGTGAGGAGGAACAGAGAAGAAACTGTGTGGGCTGGTTTCTGGAGACATTGAGAATTTTGCCTGATAATTCTACAAAGGTGTGGGATTGACCCTCTGTGTACATCCGCTGCAAACAGAACTAGTTCCTTTGCAGTAGGAGGTTGATGTACAGCACCATTAAATAGCTGAAATCTCTGTCTTCATGTGAAGGGAAACTGGGGTGGTTGTGTAAAATTTCCTGTGTTAAACTTGATTGGATTGATTGTGTGGAGAATTAAAACCACGTCTTGTGAAGCCACACCGGACTCTCGCAGGAGAGCCTAGAAGCTTGTGTGGGGGTAGACAAACGTGGGGGCACGACCCATTCACATGCATTCATCCAACTGTTGGAGTGAATTGTTTGTGTAAAATCTAATTTACTGCAGTAAAAAAAAAAAAAAACAAACAACAAAAAATGTATCAGAGAGGGAAGTGAGGAAAAGAGAATGTATATTAAAGGCCTTCTGCTCACTGAAGGAGATGATGTCATAGCATGTTAGGCAGAAACAAACATATAAATCCTGTGTAAAATAGCTGCTTGTGCTTTTCTTCCTAAAGCTTTTATAAGAGCATAAAAGCCACTCCCTGTATGAATGTGGAACCTTTTCCTAAGGAAAAGCAATTCTTTATTATCACCTGAGAACATTTTAAAGAGCAACAACATATTAAGAACGAAAAATCAGAAATGTGAGAGATGTGATTTATAGTATTAGGAACTTATTCTGTTAAATTACTGTACATTGTGTGGGCAATAAGCTTAGGTTTCTGTCTGTTCCCTTTCAGACATTCATAAGGTTATTTTTATTCCTTTACTACTGCAATTATTAATTTATGCCTAGCATGTCTATATAAATTTAGATAAACTGGAAATAAATAATGCAGCTGAAGGATGCTGAAACTAAGCATAATGTTAGGAAAAAAAGAAAATTCTTGACCTTAAAATAGGAATGGTGAACCAACGTAACTTTGCCAGAGTAAATTTCCCTTGCAATAAATTCACTTTAGCTAAATGTGAGCTAACGGCGAGAAGAGAAGTTCTCAGAACAAGTGTATCTTCTTAGCAAGATCATGTTCAGCTTTCCCAGGAGAGAACTGAGTTATGAATCCACTGACAATATAGTCTCTCACACACAATTACAATGTAATATTCAAGTTACATGATGTTCACAGCACAGAACATGGTTCACATAATATGTTTGCCACAGGATTCAGAAGAAAACTATTATAATTATGAGGCTATGATCTTTATTTTCCCCTTACTGGAGAAGAAAATACACCACATGACCAAATGGTTCAGTCTCAAAAGCTCGTCTGCTGTATGGTGTTGGACGCATTGCAGCTTTCCCTTCTAAACCCTTGTCAGCATGCAGCTTGGTCCACAGGGTCCTAAAATTGTCTATCCTGCCTGAGGGGATTCAGAGGAGGGGCTGGGGGAGAGTGAGTTCTTGATCCGGGTCACCGCAGAGTTCTGGGTGTCACGCGTGGTCAGTCAGGAGACTGGAGCAGAAACGGTCCCTACAACCTACAGCATCATTCCACCTCCCTCCTGTGACCGATCTAAGTCCTGGAGCAGAACCTGATATGCAGATGTGGCTGCATGGACCTGGCCGCTGCTGATGGCCCGGATATCCCAGAACCAGAGGGTCTGGCAGAGCCCTGTTGGTTGTGACTGTGAACAGTGTGGATATGGCTCCTATGGTGGACATGTGAGCTGGATTTTCACCTTTGACCTCTGGAGGTGATGGATCCTCCTTGTCCTCAGACTGTGTTTCAGTTGTGGAATTTTCTGGAACTAAAAGACTAACGGATGTGGCCGGCAGGCAGCACAAGTCCCACCCCAACTACAGAATCAGATGATGTTTTCTGGAATAAGCTGCACCCTGATTCTGTCAGAAAGACTGTTGGGTTCACTCAGTTCTCTGTGGAAAACCTGGATCTGCTTCCTGGAACTTTTGCCCACTCTCTGATCCTTTACATGTTACTCTTTGTTATTTACACATATGAATCTGATTTATCTACCAGGAAGCTTTGATGAACATGTGTCGGGCACTTCCTGGCATGAATTTCTGATTGTATGCTGATTGGAGGAGAGCATGGTGGCTGTGGTGCGTCTGACTCCTGAGCAGATCGAGTGATACGAGCTGAATGATTATACACAAGACCACGCCAAGGAATGAGGCCCTACAACCAAATATTTACTCACTATTTCTGCTTAGCTTTATACCACATTTATGAGCATGCATAAGATTTTGCACTCCTGCAGACTTCTGCAACTGAACAATGTCACAGACATCTCTGCTCTGCTGCAGGGAAGCTGAACAGTTCATACAGACAAGTCAACTTCTGGCACGCTATGCTTTATAGGAAAATAAATAGATTTTTTAAAAAAAAGTGATGAATACTAAGTTTTTAATGTTTGAGACAGAATAGATGTCAAAAGAGAAAAAATAAGCCGCTATATGACATTAAATAAGAAGGTAGCTTTGTAATTTCCCGACTTCAGTGAATGCAACACAAGTACAACAATCTCCGTGTTTTATTTGCTGACAGCTGGTGTTTTATCCCTAATCAGAACTCATTATTTTGAATTAAAGCAGATATGCTCAGCGGTTAAAATACACATCAGATGACTTTTGTTTAAAGAGTAGAAGCAACTCTTGTGATGGCTGCCAGTAAACAGACCAGTCTCTTAGTTAACACGCTTAATAGGTAAACAAACAAGTCATTTAAGCCCTGTATGTCCTCAAAATAACATGAATATGAGGCAGATTATTTGTAACAGTATTGATACTTCCAAAGTTAAGCTAACTATGCTAAACCGTTAGCCTTGGCCTTTTCTGTTACACACGTTTGCATTAAAATCATTAAGGAAGAAGTGCTGCTGTGAGTGTGTGCACGTACATGTGTGCGTCGTGTTGTTGTAGATGAAAACAGTTTTGCCATCAGTATTAGAAATTTGTTTCTAAATGCTGCTTTAGTTCAAATGTAGATAGAAAACAAACAGCTTTATTATGACCTGAAGGTCTCTGGCTGTTCAGTACCTGAAGTCCAGCTGTTAAAGATGGGTTTACATCTTGTTGCTTTATGCTTATGCTTATGTTCACAATATATTTGGAATAGAAAGCCAGTCTTATCATGATCTCAGTTTTGTGTGTGTTGCTCCTGAATGGGTCTGTTGGAGTCTAAGAGAGACAAATCAGAGTAAACCATGAGACTAAACTAGACTACATTACTGATTAAATCAACAGTTCTGAATGAGCTTTATTTAATATATGCAGAGATTCTTCAGTTTGGTTCTGCTTCTGTCATTTAGCGGACATGACATAAACAACACGAGCAGTAAATCAGAAAGGAAATTCCAGCATGGATAAGTGTTGGTCAGACTGCTGGGAGTCCAGTTTGACACATGTCCTGCTATGCAGTGCTAGAGGATTTTTCTGGTTGTTGGTTAAGATGAGACTACCTGATGGGAACTTTGCAATAAGTAATTAAATGAATTTGGTTACTTTGAATGATTACCTACCAGATAACTGAGTGGCCCTAACTGTTGCTTTGTATTGTTCATGTTTTACTCTTTGACTGTTTAGCTGAAACTGACTATCCTCTGCACCCCCCAGGCCTGGCCCCTGACCGATCTCTAGTTGACCCTGACTTGATTTTCCTTTTGATGCTGTTTGCTCTGACTGTGACACGGTGGAGGCTGCAGCTCTCCCGTCTCAGTTCTCGTTACTTGAGCTTACTCTTTAGCTGAAAACAAGTCCATGTTTTGGCGCTCTCTTATGAATGACTTTCTGGATGCCATTTTTCTGAATGTTTTCCTCCCACAGGTTGCAGACGGGGAAATTTCCTTCTAGCTCTCTTTTCAGGTCTTCCTTGGACCAAAAGTACTTTTTCTGGTTCTGATGTACATGCGCATGCGTAACATGGAAACATGGGCCTTTTTGTGATTCTTTTTGCAGGACCCTCACCCAAGTGGGCATGGTTCCTTCCAAGACTGCCTGTTCAGACACAGCTCTGTGTGAAAGTAATGTTTTAACATACTGTCCTAACCTCATAAGAACCCTTTTCAGGCATTTGCACACAGGTGAAAGCTGCCCTTCATGAATCAGCATCTACGCAGCTCTATTCACTTCAGCCGGGAGATTTTGTCCTGATGAGAAGCTTTAAACATCAGCGCTGGAACCAACATCGATGGTTTAGGCCATTTCAGGTTTTCCTGACGACCCAGACAGCGGTAAAGGTCGCAGAGTGAGCTGCTTGGCACTACAGATTGCTTGAACCTCCTGAAGCTCTTCAGTCTGAAATTACAGAAGAATAACGCACCACCCAACAAAGGGCAGAATAATCCCTGTGGTTGCGTGGGTAAGTGAGGTAGTCTACTCTCACACCTGAAGACCAGCCTTCGCTCTCAAGCAAGATCAGTGAGAGGTGAAAGAAGCGCTCCACTGCAACTGTGATATGCCAAGTCCCACCAGAACGCCGACAGTGTCTTCACTGCACCTCTGTCACCCCCTAAAAGAGGAATGATTTGTTTCCACTTTTCTTACATTTATTGTTAGACTCAGATGTTGAAGCTGAAGTGAATGGCTCCTCACTATTGTAATTTCTGAAAGATTCTTTTAAAACCTGATAGGCATGAGGCTCCTGATGTTTTGAGAATGTTGTCTTCTGTATGTATTTTTGCGTTCTGATAACAATTTCTCTTCTTATTGTTGGTCCTGTAGGACCAAGAGGAGGGAGAGTGTTGGAGAAATTATTATGGGTTTTGGTTTGTATTAAGTATTAGACATATATGCATTGATTTGCTGTGATCCTGCTGTGTTTTGTGTCTATGCACAAAGCTTTCTTTAAGTCATATGATCCTTGTCTGGAATGTGCAGACAAAGTCTGAGACAGGAAGAGTTTCCTGCAGGGCATCTGTTTTTGTCAGCTGCTTGGTTGACCAGTTGTCTAAAGGTTAAAGGTAATAAAGTAATATAGTGAGTGATTGATGCTTAGTGAGCTCAGTTTAGCTTCGGAGGAGAGAATGATTGTTTTCTGTGGTCTGCCCAGCAACTAGGAGGAGTTAAGCATGGTTTATAATCGGGTGTTACTTCAGCATCTGCAGAGAGAGTTCTCTCTCCAAGCTCCAGCGTGTGCTTGTATTAGTTTATAATAAAATGTTCATTGTAAGAAGACAGTTGACTCTTAGATGTATTACAACTTCTCAAGACCAGAGTATTTTCCACCACAATCCTCCTTGTCCTCAGACTGACTGTGGGATTTTCTGGAAGTAAAAGACTAATGGATGTGGCTGGCAGGCAGCACAAGTCCCACCCCGACTACAGAGTCAGATGATGTTTTCTGGAATAAGCTGCACCCTGATTCTGTCAGAAAGACTGTTGTGTTCACTCAGTTCTCTGTGGAAAACCTGGATCTGCTTCCTGGAACCTTTGTCCCCCTCTCTGATCCTTTACATGTCAGTCTTTATTAATTACACATATGAACCTGATTTATCAACCAGGAAGCTTTAATAGACATGTGTTGGGCACTTCCTGGCATAAATTTCTGCTTGTATGCTGATTGGTGGTGGTGGTGGGGGGGGGGTGACTGTAGTGGATCTGATTCCTGAGCAGACCGAGTGGTCCGAGCTGAATGATTATACACACCTACATATATTCCTGGCATTGTATCCACATGACCAGGCCACACAATTAGGCCAAAGATCAAACATTTTCATTATTTCTGCTTAGCTTCATACTACACTTTGAACATGCATACAAAGTTCTGCAGTCCTGCAGACTTTTGCAACTGAACAAGGTCCCAGTATTTTCTCTGCTCTGCTGCTGTGAAGCAAAACATCAGTTCTTACAGACAAAACAACTTCTGGCACGCTCTACATCTCTAGCTGTGCCTTATCACAAAACATTTCTCTTCAGTGTCTCTGACAAAACATGCACCAGGCAGGCTGTTAAGGACGTTTAAAGACAGCACACAGATGATTGCTGAGTATTCCCGGCTCGTGTACATTTCTAATTTCAGCCCAGACAACATAAGGCTGCATTAACTGTATGACAATAAATAAAAAGGTAATTTCCTGGCTTCGGTGTACGCCACTCAGGTGCAATATGACCAATCTTAGTAGAATATTAGGAAAGGTTGGAATCCTCCATGTTTTTATTTGCTGACAGCCCGGTGGTTTAATCCTGACCTGAACTCTGTGATTATTAATTTCACATCAAGTGCTTTTATTTGGCAATCGGAAGCAACTCTTGTGATGGCTGTCAGTAGACAGCCTGGTCTCTGGGTCAACACGCTCAACAAACAAATAACCCCGACCCAGGTGTGGGTTTTGGAGCGCTGTGGAAACACCGTGGTTTCCTGACATCTGATGGTGACCCAGTTCGTCACCGTCGCCTTATTGACTCCCTTCTTTCTGCCATTTTGCTCCCCTGACAGGTTGCTGTATGCACATGTGCACTGACTCTTCTGACCCAGTCTCTACAGGTGACTCTCCTGCAGATGAAGGCTGCATCTCTGACCCACCCTCCTTTTACAGCCTCTCACTTCCTCTTTTCTCTCACGGCCCACAGATGGAGAGATTTCCTCCTTGGTCTCTCTCAGGCCTTCCTTGGACCAGAGCACTTCCTCTCGTGCTGTTGTCCATGCGCATGCGTAAAGGGGGAGGACCCAACAGGTTCCCCCGTAGATTCTTTTCACAGGTCCACCTGAATGGGCATGGGCCCCTCCGAGGCTCCCCCTCCTGGCCCTATATGAAAGTAATGTTTTAACATACTGTGCTGATCTCATGTGAACCTTTTCAGGCATTTGCTCTCAGGTTGCTGCAGACCTTCCTGAACCAGCATCTAAGCAGCTCCGTTTACTTCAGCCTGGAGACTTTGTACTGATGAGAAGCTTCAAACGTCAATGCTGGAACCATCCGTTTCAGATTCTTCTGACAGCCCGGACAGATGACCGTGCTACTTGGGTGCCCATAGTATGCAACTACTGTATCATCACTGCAGGGAGGTTCCTGCACCGACCGCGGCTCCCCGGCTTGCTGCTGATCATGACGCAGCAGAATAACGCACCACCCAGCAGAGGGCAGAATAATCCCTGTGGTAGTGTGGGTAGTGAGACAGTCTACTCTCACACCTGAAGACCAGCCGCCGTTCTCAAGCAATCTCAGTGTGGAGTGAAATTAGCGTCCACCTGCAACAGTAGTGTGCCAAGCTCCAACACAAGCTCCGCCCACCCAGCATCATGGAGAGAGATCGACCCTGGCATCCATTTAGGGTTCATGTCTGATCATTAAAGGGCTCAATGTGTTGTTTGGTTATTTTAGCTATCATCATTGTGTTTCCTATTGTCTTCTTTAATCAATCTGCTTCACCCCCTGTTAACCGCTCTGCCACTCACTACAGTTCCTTCTTTGACCCGCGGTCGCTGAGTGCCCAGAAGGGTAAAAAATCCCCATAGACTCCCATGTTAAAAAGGCCAACTTCACAGCAGGAATAAACATGTTTACAGCCTGGTACAAAAATCCATTTTAGGTTTAATAGGTCAGGTTTACCTTCATGACAACTGTGGGGGGAGTGAATTTTTTTCTAACTCGCCCGTTTTAAAGTAATTTAATCTCGAAGTTAGGCAAATTTAGGGGCGTGTCCTTTTGATAGACAGGTACCGATCTCTGGCTTCAAGGAAGAAGAACGTAGAACAACCACAGTTTTTAGTCGGTAAACAATGTGACCTAGCTTTAGTCTGCTTACCTTCGTTAGCTGGGTAGCTCACGTTATCTCGGGGTTAGCTCGGTTAGCTCTTAGCTACAGAAAGCTCGGAGTTCGCTCGATGTCAATCATCCACCATGACGCTCACAGCCCCCCTCTCAGCTCCACCTCTTTGACCATATTTGTATTTTCCAGGCGAGATGACGCGCATGATGCTGCCAACATGGGGACGGTAGGAACCGCCCACCGAGCTTCAATTCAGCTCTTCAGAAACCTACGGGTGACGTCACGGAGAATCTGTCCCTCTCTTTATACAGTCTATGGTTCTAACAGGTAGACGTGCCCTCTTCTGTTCCCCAGCTAGCACTCTAAGGAGCCCCTGTGCGGTTTACTCTGTCATTACGATACCTGCGCCATGTGTGTGCTCCGGTTCTTTGGATGGCGTGGTGATCAGTGGACCGGTTACCAGTGGTATTTGTCTGATTCTGATTCTGCTTCTGCGTCTACTTGGGGGACCGTTTTTTCCTGTACTGGGACTGACTGGTAACGTATTGTGTCATTTCCTGTTCCCTAGCGTGTGTCACTGTGGATTGCTACGAGCCGTTGGCTCCTTTAGCTTCTTTCTAACTTCTATCTGTTGTTAACCAGCCACTCACTTCAGCGCACAATATCTTCCCAAACCACTGTTCTATATATTGCATTTATTTTTGGGATCTTTGGCTTTCTGTTTACTGACTTAAACAGCTCAAGCACTCGGTTTTAGCATGGCTGCTAGCTCTCTTCCCACACCCCGGTCCCCTGCCTTTTCTTGCTCGGTGTGTCTGATGTTTAGCTACTCCTCCGCCTCCTTTAGTGATAACGGTAGGTGTATTAAGTGTAGCAGCTTGGCAGCTCTGGAGGCGAGGCTCTGTGAGTTAGAAGCCCAGCTCCGCACTCAGTTAGGGAAGCAGTTAGTCAGCAAGCCCCCATTAGCCAGTGCGGAGCTACCAGCCAGGGCAGCTAGCCCACCTAGCCGTCCCTCAGCAGTTCCCGCGCAGCCGGGAGCCGAGGCGGGCTGGACGACGGTCAGGCGGAAGCGTAGCCCCAAACCAAAACCCACTGGCCACCACCGACCTGTTCACGTTTCTAACAGATTTTCTCCGCTCGGCGACACACCCGCTGAGGCAGAAACCCTGATTATAGGTAGTTCCATATTCAGAAACGTGGCTCTAGAGACACCGGGGACCATAGTCAAAGGCATTCCTGGGGCCAGAGCGGGCCACGTCGAATCGTATCTGAAACTGCTGGCTAAGGCTAAACGTAAATACCGTAAGATTGTAATTCACGTCGGCGGTAACGACACCCGGTTACACCAATCGGAGGTCACTAAAATTAATGTTGCTTCGGTGTGTAACTTTGCCAAGAGCATGTCGGACTCCGTAGTTTTCTCTGGTCCCTTGCCAAATTTAATCAGCGATGACATGTTTAGCCGCATGTCATCCTTCAACCGCTGGTTGTCTAGGTGGTGTCCCGATAACAACGTGGGTTTTATAGATAATTGGAGCGCTTTTTGGGGAAAGCCTGGTCTTATTAGGAGAGATGGCATCCATCCCACGTTGGATGGAGCCGCTCTCTTATCTAGCAATATGGACTCTTTTATTAGTCAGCTAAATTGACAACTCAGGGTTGGGACCAGGAGGCAGAATTGTAGTCCTACACACTTTTCTGCAGCTTCCCACCTGCCGCCGCCCACCAAAAACCCCATTCCGACCTTATACAACTCCCCAGCAGTAAGAATTAAACAACACAAAAACACTTCTGGGGTTAATCGTGAAAACCTCATAAAAATAAAAACAATAGATCTAATAAAATCTGAAAATAAGACAATAAAGTGTAGCCTACTGAATATCAGATCCCGCCCAAATAAGTCTTTATTAGTCAATGACTTGATAGGTGATCACCACATTGATTTATTCTGTCTTACGGAAACCTGGTTACAGCAAGAGGATTATGTTAGTATTAATGAAGCTACGCCAGCTAACTATTTAAACTTTCACATTCCTAGAACTACAAGCAGAGGAGGAGGTGTTGCAGCTATCTTTCAGTCAGAATTATTAATTAGTCC
This sequence comes from Telmatherina bonti, assembly GCF_933228915.1. Classification (NCBI taxonomy): domain Eukaryota; kingdom Metazoa; phylum Chordata; class Actinopteri; order Atheriniformes; family Telmatherinidae; genus Telmatherina; species Telmatherina bonti. The sequence goes on from NC_136617.1 coordinate 2,912,143, forward strand.
TAAGCACAAAACTAACTATAAATCCTTTGATGGCGTTCATCAGGACTAGAGGAGTCTCGCTTAACCTGGAAAGAAAGTTTAATCGTATACAAAAAAGCCTTACGTACGGCAAGAACAGCTTATTATTCATCATTGATAGAGGAAAACAAAAACAACCCTCGGTTTCTTTTCAGCACTGTAGCTAGGCTTACTAGGAGCCGGAGCGCTGTGGAGCCATGTATTCCTTTCTCACTTAGCTGTGATGATTTCATGTATTTTTTCAGGAATAAAATTGATACTATTAGAGATCAAATTCACAATATTCTTCCTTCTACTCATAATGTTGAGCCTGTTGTGGTCTCTGAAGCATCCTTAGAACCAGGATCTGACTTGTGTCTAAATAGTTTCTGTCCTGTCCAACCCTCTGAATTAACTAAAATAATAGCTTCATCTAAACCATCCACCTGTATCTTAGACCCTCTCCCAACGAGCCTCTTTAAGGACATTTTCCCTTTAATTAATACATCACTACTAAGTCTTATCAATATGTCTTTAGTGACAGGATATGTACCACAATCATTTAAAACTGCTGTAATCAAGCCTTTACTTAAAAAGCAATCTCTGGATCCAGAGGTGATAGCAAATTATAGACCTATATCTAACCTCCCGTTTATGTCCAAAATTCTGGAGAAAATAGTTTCAGCTCAGCTACATGCCCACTTGAGCAGAAATAATTTATGCAAGGAGTTTCAGTCAGGATTTAGAGCTCATCATAGCACTGAGACGGCATTGGTGAAAGTTACTAATGACCTTCTTATGGCCTCAGACAAAGGACTTGTGTCCGTACTTATCTTGCTTGATCTTAGTGCTGCATTTGATACAGTCGATCATAACATTCTGTTACAGAGACTAGAACAGGTGGTTGGAATTACAGGTACAGCGTTAAGCTGGTTTAAATCATATTTATCTGATAGACTTCAGTTTGTTCATGTAAATGACAAGTCCTCCTCACAATCTACAGTAAGTCATGGAGTTCCTCAAGGTTCTGTACTTGGACCAATACTCTTCACGCTATATATGCTCCCTTTAGGCAAAATTATTAGACAGCATGGAATAAACTTTCATTGTTATGCAAATGATACTCAGATGTACTTATCCTTTAAACCAGATGAAACAAATCAGCCCAATAGGCTACAAAATTGTCTCATAGACATAAGGAACTGGATGTCTAGAAATTTTCTCCTCTTAAACTCAGATAAGACTGAAGTAATTCTCGTTGGATCTGAAAAACTCAGAGCTAAATTTTCCAGTTTTGTAATGAACCTGGATGGCATTACTTTAGCTTCCAGTGCTACAGTGAGAAACCTTGGAGTAATATTTGACCCTGACCTGTCCTTTGGCCCACATATTAAGCAGGTTACTAAAACAGCCTTCTTTCATTTACGTAATATAGCCAAAATTAGGGACATTCTGTCTCAGAGTGATGCAGAAAAACTGGTTCACGCTTTTGTTACTTCGAGACTAGATTACTGTAACTCTCTATTACTGGGCTGTCCTAAATATGCCCTGAAAAGCCTTCAGCTGATCCAGAATTCTGCAGCCAGAGTCCTGACCAGAACCAGCAGGAGAGATCATATTTCTCCAGTTTTAGCCTCTCTTCATTGGCTGCCTGTTGAATCTAGAATAGAATTTAAAATCCTTCTCCTTACATATAAAGCCCTCCACAACCAGGCACCACTATATATCAAAGACCCCATTGTTCCTTATATACCAAGCAGAGTACTTCGTTCGCAGACTGCAGGCTTACTTGTGGTTCCTAGAGTCTCAAAGAGCCGAGCAGGAGGCAGAGCCTTTGGTTATCAGGCCCCTCTCTTATGGAATAAGCTCCCAGTTAGTGTTAGGGAAGCAGACACCCTCCCCACCTTTAAGACTAGGCTGAAGACTTATCTTTTTGATAAGTCCTATAGCTAGGGATGGTTAGCATCCCTTAGTTATGCTGCTATAGGTTTAGACTGCTGAGGGACATTTCCTACACTGAGCTTCTTTCTCTCTCTTTTACCCCCCCCCTCCCAATAACAGTGTTGCATCATTAACATGTATGTCTCCTGTCTCAGCAGGTCTCCCTGGCCGGGAGTAGCAGTTCCTGTTGTCTGTTGTCTTTCTGTCCTCTTCCCCCCACACAGCAGAGGCAGATGGCTGCCTGTCCTGAGCCGGGTTCTGCCGGAGGTTTCCTTCCTGTTAAAAGGGAGTTTTTTCCTTCCCACTGTCGCCAGTGTGCTTGCTCAGGATGGGAGATTGAGTTGGACTCAACTCAATCTGTTGGTTTCCTTATATAGGCTGTTATGAATTGACTTTCATTATGTTTTCTTCTCTGTCTGTAAAGCGTCTTGAGATGGCATTGCCGTGATTTGACGCTATATACAACCGGATTCCAAAAAAGTTGGGACACTTTAGAAATTGTGAATAAAAACTGAATGCAATGATGTGGAGGTGCCAACTTCTAATATTTTATTCAGAATACAACATAAATCACAGGTCAATAGTTTAAACTGAGAAATTGTATGATATTAAGGAAAAATATGCTCATTCAAAATTTCATGGTGTCAACAAATCCCAAAAAAGTTGGGACAAGGCCATTTTCCCCACTGTGTGACACCCCCCCTTCTTCTTACAACACTCAACAGACGTCTGGGCATTGAGGAGACCAGCTTCTCAAGTGTAGACATAGGAATGTTCTCCCATTTTTGTCTAATACAGGCCTCTAAGTGTTCAATCGTCTTGGGTCTTCTTTGTCTGACCTTCCTCTTAATGATGCGCCAAATGTTTTCTATAGGTGAAAGATCTGAACTGTTGGCTGGCCAGGTCAGTACCCGAATCCTTCTCCCACGCAGCCATGATGTTGTGATTGATGCAGAATGTGGTCTGGCATTATCTTGTTGAAAAATGCAGGGTCTTCCATGAAAGAGACGACGTTTGGATGGGAGCATATGTTGCTCTAGAACCTGAATATATTTTTCTGCATTGATGGTGCCTTTCCAGATGTGCAAGCTGCCCATGCCACACGCATTCATGCAACCCCACACCATCAGAGATGCAGGCTTCTGAACAGAGCGTTGATAGCAACTTGGGTTGTCACTGTCCTCTTTGGTCCTGATGACCTGGCGCCCCAGATTTCCAAAAAGAACCTCAAAACGTGATTCGTCTGACCACAGAACAGTCTTCCATTTTGCCACACTCCATTTTAAATGACTCCTGGCCCAGTGTAAACGTCTTCGCTTGTGGATCTTTGTTAGAAATGGCTTCTTCTTCGCAGAATAGAGTTTCAGCTGGCAACGGCGGATGGCACGGTGGATTGTGTTCACTGACAATGGTTTCTGGAAGTACTCCTGAGCCCATGCTGTGATTTCCTTCACAGTAGCACTCCTGTTTTTGATGCAGTGTCGTTTAAGGGCCCGGAGATCACGGGCATTCAGTATGGTTCTCCGGCCTTGACCTTTACGCACAGAGATTTTTCCAGATTCTCTGAATCTTCTGATGATATTATTCACAGTTGATGATGACAACTGCAAACTCTTTGCAATTTTTCGCTGGGTAACACCTCTCTGATACTGTTCCGCTATCTTTTTATGCAACATTGTGGGAGTTGGTGATCCTCTACCCATCTTGGCTTCTGAGGGACACTGCCAATCTGAGAAGCACTTTTTATACCCAATCATATTGCCAATTGACCTGATTAGTGCTGATTGGTCTTGCAGGTGTTTGCTGTATGCTCAAATGACTTTTTCCAGCCTCTAATAGGTTCTTGTCCCAACTTTTTTGGGATTTGTTGACACCATGAAATTTTGAATGAGCATATTTTTCCTTAATATCATACAATTTCTCAGTTTAAACTATTGACCTGTGATTTATGTTGTATTCTGAATAAAATATTAGAAGTTGGCACCTCCACATCATTGCATTCAGTTTTTATTCACAATTTCTAAAGTGTCCCAACTTTTTTGGAATCCGGTTTGTAAATAAAGTGGAATTGAATTGAATTTTGTGTTGCATTCCGTGTATCACAGCCTTGTTGATTAGGCTGCTTGACACTGCCTTAGGACGTCGCATTCCTCGGCTTGTTTATTACTCTCTTCCTGCTTCGGATCTCCCTCTCTTTGATCCTTTTTCCTTCGTTTTGATAGTGATGGCTTTTCTGATTCTGACACTGACACGTGAGTGTTTTTCCTTTCAGGATGTTTTATGACAAATGTTCTTCAACCCTGTGTGGCCATTCTGATGTTTTAGTTTCCTGTATCTCTTTGGGTAGTTAGTGTTATTTTATGGGTTTGTTTTGTTGCTTTGCTATGTTCATGAATTGTCATTCATGAACATAGCATACATAGTGAGACACACTGAAAGGATCAGAATGTGGTGGAATTATGGAATTATATAGTGTAGTTTTAATATGTTACTCATTTATTAAGTTTCTTTTAAGTAGTACAAGATATATATTCGGCATAGTTAGAGTAGTTCAGTAAGCTTGCTTTAGTAGATTCATGCATAAAACTGTTAAAAGTGTTCTGTTCAAGGCCTGTTTCAGCTTTGACTGTTGTTATCTCCAAGCTAGCAGTTGTTTTGACTAGTGCTGCCAGGCAAAGGTTGTTTGTGTTTGCTTAAAGAACACTGTAGCACTTTGAGCAGGGGCAGAGCTTTCGAGAACTCTCGCCCGCAACATCTGTACATGGCCAATAAATTGAACAGAAAACAGTTGATTTATAGATTTTTTTCATCTGATAAATTTCACGACAGGGACCCAACTGTCCAGGTTCTGCGCATTGCTCTTATAGTTATGGGTAGTCTAGCCATCCATTACTTATGTAGCAATGGGGATGTTACCTGATGCACTGAGAAGTACCTCGCTCTGTTTCTCTAATATATTCATGTATAAATATATGCCAATATTGCCGTCTCTAACTTATTTCTCCTTTTTTCCGCAGGTCTTCCTGATTAAGTGCAGTTGTACATGTAGTTCTGTCTTTCCTGTCCTCTCCACCCCAACCAGTCGAGGCAGATGGCTGCCCTCCCTGAGCCGGGTTCTGCTGGAGGTTTTCTTCCTGTTAAAGGGGAGTTTTTTTCTTCCCACTGTCGCCGAGTGCAGCTCAGGATGGGAGATTGAATCGAAGTCATGACTTGATGCAATCAGTTGGTTTCTATTATAGGATATGTATGAATTGGCTCGAAATGATGTGGATGTAAAGTGTCCTGTGACAACATTGTTGTGAAATGGCGCTATACAGGCCACAGACACAAGTGGAGGTGGACTTTTTAAGGGTGGACGAACAGGTCTTTAAGGGTCAGAATTTTAGCTGATAGACAGGTACTTATTTGCAGCAGTAACATACAATAAATTATCTAAAAAATCAAATAATGTGATTTCCAGGTACAATGCTGGCACAAGGCCCATCAGGTATGCGCTGCAGGAGGGGGAGGAGGGGAGCCGGGAGAAGAAAATTAGAAATGAACAACTCCATTTGGGTCGGAACGTTTGGATTGGTCAGAGTTTTTACAGATTTACAGTAAACTGAGGGGTCTAACTATATTTCTCATTGTTCATGATTACAGAATGTATAGACTATCAGGACGAGGAACCACTTCACCCAGAGGAACATGCTTTTGAGCAGGAGGACCTGCTGGAGAGTTTACTACTGACAAACAGTGGATATTCTTATTTGGGAAAACTGGCTCATATAACTTTTTGATATTGTCTGTAAAAATTTGCAATACTTACAAACTGCAATTAAAATTGAATCGGTACCAAAAAAATAGTGAATATTCAAATTGTGAGAAAAGTATTTCGTCCCAGCCGTACTAAGCATGTATGTAAGATGTTACATGTAGATGTATCTCAGCATGTAAGACGTTACATACAGATGTCTCGAAGCAGGTATGTAAAACGTTACATGTAAATGCGTCTAAGCATGTACGACGCTACATGCAGGTGTGTCTAAGCATGTAAAGCGTTACATGTAGATGTGTCTAAGCATGTAAAACATTACATGTAGATGTGTCTAAGCATGTAAAGCGTTACATGTAGATGTGTCTAAGCATGTAAGATGTTACATGCAGATGTGTCTAAGCATGTATGTAAAACGTTACATGTAGATGTGTCTCACTATGTATGTAAAACGTTACATGTAGATGTGTCTAAGCATGTAAGATGTTACATGCAGATGTGTCTAAGCATGTATGTAAAACGTTACATGTAGATGTGTCTCACTATGTATGTAAAACGTTACATGTAGATGTGTCTAAGCATGTAAGATGTTACATGCAGATGTGTCTAAGCATGTATGTAAAACGTTACATGGAGATGTGTCTCACAATTTATGTCATGTATGTAAGACGTTACATGTAGATGTGTCTCACCATGAATGTAAAACGTTACATGTAGATGTGCCTAAGGACGTAAGACGTTACATGTAGATGTGTCTCACCATGTATGTAAGACGTTACATGCAGATGTGTCTAAGCATGTAACATGTTACATGCAGATGTGTCTAAGCATGTACGTAAAACGTTACATGTAGATGTGTCTAAGCATGTAAGATGTTACATGCAGATGTGCCTAAGCATGTAAGACGTTACATGTAGATTTGTCTAAGAATAAATGTAAAACGTTACATGTCGATTTGTCTAAGCATGTATGTAAACTATTACATGTAGATGTGTCTCACTATGTATGTAATACGGTACATGAAGATGTGTCTAAGCATGTAGGACGGTACATGTAGATGTGTCTAAGCATGTATGTAAACAGTTACATGTAGATGTGTCTCACCATGTATGTAAGACGTTACATGAAGATGTGTCTAAGCATGTACAACGTTACATGCAGATGTGTCTAAGCATGTAAGATGTTACATGTAGATTTGTCTAAGCATGTATGTAAAACGTTACATGTAGATGTGTCTAAGCATGTATGTAAGACGTTACATGTAGATGTGTCTCACCATGTATGTAAGACGGTACATGCAGATGTGTCTAAGCATGTATGTAAAACGTCACATGTAGATGTGTTTCACCAGGTATGTAAGAAGTTACATGAAGATGTGTCTAAGCATGTACGACGTTACATGCAGATGTGTCTAAGCATGTAAGATGTTACATGTAGATTTGTCTAAGCATGTATGTAAAACGTTACATGTAGATGTGTCTGAGCATGTATGTAAACCGTTACATGTAGATGTGTCTCACCATGTATGTAAGACGTTACATGAAGATGTATCTAAGCATGTACGACATTACATGCAGATGTGCTTAAGCATGTAAGACGTTACATGTAGATTTGTCTAAGCATGTAAGACGTTACATGTAGATTTGTCTAAGCATATATGTAAAACGTTACATGTCGATTTGTCTAAGCATGTATGTAAACCGTTACATGTAGATGTGTCTCACCATGTATGTAAGACGGTACATGCAGATGTGTCTAAGCATGTATGTAAAACGTCACATGTAGATGTGTTTCACCAGGTATGTAAGAAGTTACATGAAGATGTGTCTAAGCATGTACGACGTTACATGCAGATGTGTCTAAGCATGTAAGATGTTATATGCAGATGTGCCTAAGCATGTAAGACGTTACATGTAGATCTGTCTCAGCATGTAAAATGTTACATGCAGATGTGTCTCACCATGTATGTAAAACATTACATGTAGAAGTGTCTAAGCATGTAAGACGTTACATGTAGATTTGTCTAAGCATGCATGTACGACGTTACATGCAGATGTGTCTCACGATGTATGTAAGACGTTACATGAAGATGTGTCTAAGCATGTAAGACGGTACATGCAGATGTGTCTAAGCATGTAAGACGGTACATGCATATGTGTCTAAGCATGTAAGACGTTACATGTAGATTTGTCCAAGCATGTATGTAAACCGTTACATGTAGATGTGTCTCACCATGTATGTAAGACGTTACATGTAGATTTGCCTAAGCATGTACGACGTTACATGCAGATGTGCCTAAGCATGTAAGACGTTACATGTAGATGTGTCTAAGCATGTAAAACATTACATGTAGATGTGTCTAAGCATGTAAAGCGTTACATGTAGATGTGTCTAAGCATGTAAGATGTTACATGCAGATGTGTCTAAGCATGTATGTAAAACGTTACATGTAGATGTGTCTCACTATGTATGTAAAACGTTACATGTAGATGTGTCTAAGCATGTAAGATGTTACATGCAGATGTGTCTAAGCATGTATGTAAAACGTTACATGTAGATGTGTCTCACTATGTATGTAAAACGTTACATGTAGATGTGTCTAAGCATGTAAGATGTTACATGCAGATGTGTCTAAGCATGTATGTAAAACGTTACATGGAGATGTGTCTCACAATTTATGTCATGTATGTAAGACGTTACATGTAGATGTGTCTCACCATGAATGTAAAACGTTACATGTAGATGTGCCTAAGGACGTTACATGCAGATGTGTCTCACTATGTATGTAAGACGTTACATGAAGATGTGTCTAAGCATGTAAGACGGTACATGCAGATGTGTCTAAGCATGTAAGACGGTACATGCATATGTGTCTAAGCATGTAAGACGTTACATGTAGATTTGTCCAAGCATGTATGTAAACCGTTACATGTAGATTTGCCTAAGCATGTACGACGTTACATGCAGATGTGCCTAAGCATGTAAGACGTTACATGTAGATTTGTCTCAGCATTTAAAATGTTACATGCAGATGTGTCTCACCATGTATGTAAAACGTTACATGTAGATGTGTCTAAGCATGTAAGACGTTACATGTAGATTTGTCTAAGCATGTATGTAAACCGTTACATGTAGATGTGTCTCACCATGTATGTAAACCGTTACATGTAGATGTGTCTCACCATGTATGTAAGACGTTACATGAAGATGTGTCTAAGCATGTACGACGTTACATGCAGATGTGTCTAAGCATGTATGTAAAACGTTACATGTAGATGTGTCTCACCATGTATGTAAGACGTTACATGAAGATGTGTCTAAGCATGTACGACGTTACATGCAGATGTGTCTAAGCATGTACGACGTTACATGCAGATGTGTCTAAGCATGTAAGACGGTACATGTAGATGTGTCTAAGCATGTATGTAAACAGTTACATGTAGATGTGTCTCACCATGTATGTATGACGTTACATGAAGATGTGTCTAAGCATGTAAGACGTTACATGAAGATGTGTCTAAGCATGTAAGACGTTACATGCAGATTTGTCTAAGCATATATGTAAAACGTTACATGTCGAATTGTCTAAGCATGTATGTAAACCGTTACATGCAGATGTGTCTCACCATGTATGTAAGACGGTACATGCAGATGTGTCTAAGCATATATGTAAAACGTCACATGTAGATGTGTTTCACCAGGTATGTAAGAAGTTACATGAAGATGTGTCTAAGCATGTACGACGTTACATGTAGATGTGTCTAAGCATGTACGACGTTACATGCAGATGTGCCTAATTATGTAAGACGTTACATGTCGATTTGTCTAAGCTTGTATGTAAACTGTTACATGTAGATGTGTCTCACCATGTATGTAAGACGGTACATGCAGATGTGTCTAAGCATGTATGTAAAACGTTACATGTAGATGTGTCTAATTCATGTAAGACGTTACATGTAGATTTGTCTAAGAATATATGTAAAACGTAACATGTCGATTTGTCTAAGCATGTATGTAAACCGTTACATGTAGATGTGTCTCACCATGTATGTAAGACGTTACATGAAGATGTGTCTAAGCATGTACGACGTTACATGCAGATATGTCTCACCATGTATGTAAGACGTTACAAGAAGATGTGTCTAAGCATGTACGACGTTACATGCAGATGTGTCTAAGCATGTAAGACGGTACATGTAGATGTGTCTAAGCATGTATGTAAACAGTTACATGTAGACGTGTCTCACCATGTATGTAAGACGTTACATGAAGATGTGTCTAAGCATGTACGACGTTACATGCAGATGTGTCTAAGCATGTAAGATGTTACATGCAGATGTGTCTAAGCATGTATGTAAAACGTTACATGTCGATTTGTCTGAGCATGTATGTAAACCATTACATGTAGATGTGTCTCACCATGTATGTAAGACGTTACATGAAGATGTGTCTAAGCATGTAAGACGTTACATGCAGATTTGTCTAAGCATATATGTAAAACGTTACATGTCGAATTGTCTAAGCATGTATGTAAACCGTTACATGCAGATGTGTCTCACAATGTATGTAAGACGGTACATGCAGATGTGTCTAAGCATGTACGACGTTACAAGAAGATGTGTCTAAGCATGTACGACGTTACATGCAGATGTGTCTAAGCATGTAAGACGGTACATATAGATGTGTCTAAGCATGAATGTAAACAGTTACATGTAGATGTGTCTCACCATGTATGTAAGACGTTACATGAAGATGTGTCTAAGCATGTATGTAAAACGTTACATGTAGATGTGTCTAAGCATGTATGTAAACAGTTACATGTAGATGTGTCTCACCATGTATGTAAGACGTTACATGAAGATGTGTCTAAGCATGTACGACGTTACATGCAGATGTGTCTAAGCATGTAAGATGTTACATGCAGATGTGTCTAAGCATGTATGTAAAACGTTACATGAAGATGTGTCTAAGCATGTAAGACGTTACATGCAGATTTGTCTAAGCATATATGTAAAACGTAACATGTCGATTTGTCTAAGCATGTATGTAAACCGTTACATGTAGATGTGTCTCACCATGTATGTAAGACGTTACATGAAGATGTGTCTAAGCATGTACGACGTTACATGCAGATGTGTCTAAGCATGTAAGATGTTACATGCAGATGTGTCTAAGCATGTATGTAAAACGTTACATGTAGATTTGCCTAAGCATGTACGACGTTACATGCAGATATGTCTCACCATGTATGTACGACGTTACAAGAAGATGTGTCTAAGCATGTACGACGTTACATGCAGATGTGTCTAAGCATGTAAGACGGTACATGTAGATGTGTCTAAGCATGTATGTAAACAGTTACATGTAGACGTGTCTCACCATGTATGTAAGACGTTACATGAAGATGTGTCTAAGCATGTACGACGTTACATGCAGATGTGTCTAAGCATGTAAGATGTTACATGCAGATGTGTCTAAGCATGTATGTAAAACGTTACATGTCGATTTGTCTAAGCATGTATGTAAACCATTACATGTAGATGTGTCTCACCATGTATGTAAGACGTTGCATGAAGATGTGTCTAAGCATGTAAGACGTTACATGAAGATGTGTCTAAGCATGTAAGACGTTACATGCAGATTTGTCTAAGCATATATGTAAAACGTTACATGTCGAATTGTCTAAGCATGTATGTAAACCGTTACATGCAGATGTGTCTCACCATGTATGTAAGACGGTACATGCAGATGTGTCTAAGCATATATGTAAAACGTCACATGTAGATGTGTTTCACCAGGTATGTAAGAAGTTACATGAAGATGTGTCTAAGCATGTACGACGTTACATGTAGATGTGTCTAAGCATGTACGACGTTACATGCAGGTGTGCCTAAGCATGTAAGACGTTACATGTCGATTTGTCTAAGCATGTATGTAAACTGTTACATGTAGATGTGTCTCACCATGTATGTAAGACGGTACATGCAGATGTGTCTAAGCATGTATGTAAGACGTTACATGAAGATGTGTCTAAGCATGTAAGACGTTACATGCAGATTTGTCTAAGCATATATGTAAAACGTAACATGTCGATTTGTCTAAGCATGTATGTAAACCGTTACATGTAGATGTGTCTCACCATGTATGTAAGACGTTACATGAAGATGTGTCTAAGCATGTACGACGTTACATGCAGATGTGTCTAAGCATGTAAGATGTTACATGCAGATGTGTCTAAGCATGTATGTAAAACGTTACATGTAGATTTGCCTAAGCATGTACGACGTTACATGCAGATATGTCTCACCATGTATGTACGACGTTACAAGAAGATGTGTCTAAGCATGTACGACGTTACATGCAGATGTGTCTAAGCATGTAAGACGGTACATATAGATGTGTCTAAGCATGAATGTAAACAGTTACATGTAGATGTGTCTCACAATGTATGTAAGACGTTACATGAAGATGTGTCTAAGCATGTACGACGTTACATGCAGATGTGTCTAAGCATGTAAGACGGTACATGTAGATGTGTCTAAGCATGTATGTAAACAGTTACATGTAGACGTGTCTCACCATGTATGTAAGACGTTACATGAAGATGTGTCTAAGCATGTACGACGTTACATGCAGATGTGTCTAAGCATGTAAGATGTTACATGCAGATGTGTCTAAGCATGTATGTAAAACGTTACATGTCGATTTGTCTAAGCATGTATGTAAACCATTACATGTAGATGTGTCTCACCATGTATGTAAGACGTTGCATGAAGATGTGTCTAAGCATGTAAGACGTTACATGCAGATTTGTCTAAGCAAATATGTAAAACGTTACATGTCGAATTGTCTAAGCATGTATGTAAACCGTTACATGCAGATGTGTCTCACCATGTATGTAAGACGGTACATGCAGATGTGTCTAAGCATATATGTAAAACGTCACATGTAGATGTGTTTCACCAGGTATGTAAGAAGTTACATGAAGATGTGTCTAAGCATGTACGACGTTACATGTAGATGTGTCTAAGCATGTACGACGTTACATGCAGATGTGCCTAAGCATGTAAGACGTTACATGCCGATTTGTCTAAGCATGTATGTAAACTGTTACATGTAGATGTGTCTCACCATGTATGTAAGACGTTAAATGAAGATGTGTCTAAGCATGTAAGATGTTACATGCAGATGTGTCTAAGCATGTATGTAAAACGTTACATGTAGATTTGCCTAAGCATGTACGACGTTACATGCAGATGTGTCTAAGCATGTAAGATGTTACATGCAGATGTGTCTAAGCATGTATGTAAAACGTTACATGTAGATTTGCCTAAGCACGTACGACGTTACATGCAGATGTGCCTAAGCATGTAAGACGTTACATGTAGATTTGTCTAAGCATGTATGTAAAACGTTACATGTAGATGTGTCAAAGCATGTACGATGTTACATGTAGATGTGTCTAAGCATGTAAGATGTTACATGCAGATGTGTCTAAGCATGTAAGATGTTACATGCAGATGTGTCTAAGCATGTACGTAAAACGTTACATGTAGATGTGTCTAAGCATATATGTAAAACATTACATGTCGATTTGTCTAAGCATGTATGTAAACCGTTACATGTAGATTTGTCTCACCATGTATGTAAGACGTTACATGAATATGTGTCTAAGCATGTAAGATGTTACATGCAGATGTGTCTAAGCATGTATGTAAACCGTTACATGTAGATGTGTCTCACTATGTATGTAAGACGGTACATGCAGATGTGTCTAAGCATGTATGTAAAACGTCACATGTAGATGTGGTTCACCATGTATGTAAGTCGTTACATGAAGATGTGTCTAAGCATGTACCACGTTACATGCAGATGTGTCTAAGCATGTAAGATGTTACATGCAGATGTGTCTAAGCATGTAAGACCTTACATTTAGATTTGTCTCAGCATGGAAAATGTTACATGCAGATGTGTCTCACCATGTATGTAAAACGCTACATGTAGATGTGTCTAAGCATGTAAGACGTTACATGTAGATTTGTCTCACCATGTATGTAAGACGGTACATGTAGATGTGTCTAAGCATATATGTAAAATGTTACATGTAGATGTGTCTAAGAATATATGTAAAACGTTACATGTCGATTTGTCTAAGCATGTATGTAAACCGTTTCATGTAGATGTGTCTCACCATGTATGTAAGACGTTACATGAAGATGTGTCTAAGCATGTAAGATGTTACATGAAGATGTGTCTAAGCATGTAAGATGTTACATGCAGATGTGTCTAAGCATGTATGTAAAACGTTACCTGTAGATTTGCCTAAGCATGTACGACATTACATGCAGATGTGTTTAAGCATGTAAGACGTTACATGAAGATGTGTCTAAGCATGTAAGATGTTACATGCAGATGTGTCTAACCATGTATGTAAAACGTTACCTGTAGATTTGCCTAAGCATGTACAACATTACATGCAGATGTGTTTAAGCATGTAAGACGTTACATGAAGATGTGTCTAAGCATGTACGACGTTACATGCAGATGTGTCTAAGCATGTAAGACGTTACATGTAGATTTGTCTCAGCATGTAAAATGTCACATGCAGATGTGTCTCACCATTTATGTAAGACGTTACTTGCAGATGTGTCTACATACATATATGTTGATGTAAAACGTTACTTGCATATAGTTTTTGTGTGCAAGTTTTAGTTGTGCCATAAATATGTATGCACATAATTTCTATCAAAAACTGCATGTAATCATGTAAAAGATTTAATTCTGAAACGTTGAGCCCTTGAGCATCCCCACCCCTTCACCACCACATGCTTCTTTTCTTTACTTTCTTTTTTTCCTCCATTTAATCCTTTTCAGCATTGATCAGTGGTAGCTTGGGGAGTATCACTGTCGGTGAACAGGTTAATTAACTTTGCTCGGTTCTATTGGACGTGGATTTGGTTTAGTTTCTGCGATCCGAGTCTTCCAGACTTTCCTGTGGTGAATTCCCTCTCCTAAACCCTCAAACAGTTAATTATCCTGTCGGTCTTACTTGTAGTAGGGCTGAATGGAGGCCTCAAAGCCGCCGTATCCATACAGGAAGACTGGATGGCTGCTGTCTCTCTGTAGGTCTTTTGCATGGACCAGAAACATGGGGATCCTGGTTCCATCTTTACTCGGATAGAAAACCTGGAAACACAAGTAACACCATGGTAAACATCATTCACACATCAGAAACAAAGAAGAAAAACAAAGTTGAACACCCCACAAAAAACCTTTATGATTAAAATGTTTTATTTCACTGAGAATAATTCAAAATAATAAAATGTCCATTTTATTTGTGTAGCATATTTGAAACAGCCACAACATCCAAGGTGCTTTACATCATCAATAAAGACAAAGAAAAGAAACCATAAAAACACAAGCCAGCACTCGTACACACAAGGTCCAATTCTGTGACCACAATCAGCCAAAAGCCAAAGCAAACAAATGTTTTCAGCCTCGACTAAAAACTAGATTTAAAATCTGCATCTCCTCTGGTTTTTTAAATGAGAAGGCAGAACCTCCAAAACCATCTAAGTAGCTGACCGAAGGCCTCTGGAGGGCCGATGTAAGTTAATAAGATCAGACAGAAACTCTGGGACCAGCCTATTTAGTCACTTAAAGAGAAGAATCTTAAAATCCGCTATTTGACTGGAAGCCAGTGGAGTGAAGAGAGCGTCGGAGTTATGTGCGCACATTTCTTTAAACCAGTGTAAAGTCGGGCAGCTGCATTCTGAAAAAGCTACAGGTGCTGAAGTCCTTATTGTTCGATTCCCACATACAGGGAGTTGCAGTCGTCCAAGCGAGAGGACACATAAATGTGTAGAACTCTTCCTTTTGCTTCGGTAGGGCTGAATCTTTCTGATAAATCTTAACTGGAAAAAGTAATTACCAAGTAAATGTTTATTGATCAATATTTGCCAAGAACTTGAACAGTTTCAGGGCGACCAAAAAAGACCACCTGTTTTATTTTCATTTATTCAGGAAATTAAAGTCCATCCATGTTTGAATGTCTGTCATGTTTAGCAGAACCTCACTGGAAGGACTTTTCAATGATGCAGATCATCAGCAAAGGAATGGAAAGAAATACCAGGAGTAGGGAAAACAATAGTGGACCCAAACCCGCAGGTCAGAGGGGCCACTGAGGAAGAAAAGAGCTCCTTTTGGACAGCAAACAATCTGTCTGCGAGGTAAGATTGAAACCACTTCAGGGCTGTGCCTTTCAGGCCAACACAGTGCTCCAGGCGCTCCAACAGAACGGCATGGTCAGCAGTATTGACTGGTTCTGTCAAGTCCAGAAAAATTAAAATGTCTTAATACCACAATCAATACTCAGTATACGATCATTCAAAACTCCAGAAATGTCCTTCCTGGCAAATGCCTGCAGCAGACGTCGCTGGAGCCCCGCTTACCCAACAATCCTAACGCAGACACCGCTTGCAACGTTTTCAGACAAAAATCCGACGCCAAACTGTGAAAGTGCCATAAGCCACACCCACATTGCAGATGTAACGTTCCCCTGAGACACTAGGTCTGGACCTCACCTTGAAAGTAATGTCCTCCAGCCGTTCAGTTTACAACGTCCCTTCAACATCCCTACAACGTCCCTTCAACGTCACTTCAACACCCCTACAACGTCCCTTCAACGTCACTTCAACATCCCTACAACGTCCCTTCAACGTCACTTCAACATCCCTACAACGTCCCTTCAACGTCACTTCAACATCCCTACAACGTCTCTTCAACGTCACTTCAACATCCCTACAACATCTCTTAAACGTCACTTCAACATCCCTACAACATCTCTTCAACGTCACTTCAACATCCCTACAACATCTCTTCAACGTCACTTCAACATCCCTACAACGTCTCTTCAACGTCACTTCAACATCCCTACAACATCTCTTCAACGTCACTTCAACATCCCTACAACGTCACTTCAACGTCACTTCAACATCCCTACAACGTCTCTTCAACGTCACTTCAACATCCCTACAACGTCCCTTCAACGTCACTTCAACACCCCTACAACGTCCCGTCAACGTCACTTCAACATCCCTACAACGTCCCTTCAACGTCACTTCAACATCCCTACAACGTCCCTTCAACGTCACTTCAACATCCCTACAACGTCCCTTCAACGTCACTTCAACACCCCTACAACGTCCCGTCAACGTCACTTCAACATCCCTACAACGTCCCTTCAACGTCACTTCAACATCCCTACAACGTCCCTTCAACGTCACTTCAACATCCCTACAACGTCTCTTCAACGTCACTTCAACATCCCTACAACGTCTCTTCAACGTCACTTCAACATCCCTACAACATCTCTTAAACGTCACTTCAACATCCCTACAACATCTCTTCAACGTCACTTCAACATCCCTACAACATCTCTTCAACGTCACTTCAACATCCCTACAACGTCTCTTCAACATCACTTCAACATCCCTACAACGTCACTTCAACATCCCTACAACGTCTCTTCAACGTCACTTCAACATCCCTACAACGTCTCTTCAACGTCACTTCAACATCCCTACAACGTCTCTTCAACGTCACTTCAACATCCCTACAACGTCTCTTCAACGTCACTTCAACATCCCTACAACGTCACTTCAACATCCCTACAACGTCTCTTCAACGTCACTTCAACATCCCTACAACATCTCTTCAACGTCACTTCAACATCCCTACAACGTCTCTTCAACGTCACTTCAACATCCCTACAACGTCCCTTCAACGTCACTTCAACACCCCTACAACGTCCCTTCAACGTCACTTCAACATTCCTACATCGTCCCTTCAACGTCACTTCAACATCCCTACAACGTCCCTTCAACGTCACTTCAACATCCCTACAACGTCTCTTCAACGTCACTTCAACATCCCTACAACATCTCTTAAACGTCACTTCAACATCCCTACAACATCTCTTCAACGTCACTTCAACATCCCTACAACGTCTCTTCAACGTCACTTCAACATCCCTACAACGTCTCTTCAACATCACTTCAACATCCCTACAACATCTCTTCAACGTCACTTCAACATCCCTACAACGTCACTTCAACGTCACTTCAACATCCCTACAACGTCTCTTCAACGTCACTTCAACATCCCTACAACGTCCCTTCAACGTCACTTCAACACCCCTACAACGTCCCGTCAACGTCACTTCAACATCCCTACAACGTCCCTTCAACGTCACTTCAACATCCCTACAACGTCCCTTCAACGTCACTTCAACATCCCTACAACGTCCCTTCAACGTCACTTCAACACCCCTACAACGTCCCGTCAACGTCACTTCAACATCCCTACAACGTCACTTCAACATCCCTACAACGTCCCTTCAACGTCACTTCAACATCCCTACAACGTCTCTTCAACGTCACTTCAACATCCCTACAACATCTCTTAAACGTCACTTCAACATCCCTACAACATCTCTTCAACGTCACTTCAACATCCCTACAACATCTCTTCAACGTCACTTCAACATCCCTACAACGTCCCTTCAACGTCACTTCAACACCCCTACAACGTCCCGTCAACGTCACTTCAACATCCCTACAACGTCACTTCAACATCCCTACAACGTCCCTTCAACGTCACTTCAACATCCCTACAACGTCTCTTCAACGTCACTTCAACATCCCTACAACATCTCTTAAACGTCACTTCAACATCCCTACAACATCTCTTCAACGTCACTTCAACATCCCTACAACATCTCTTCAACGTCACTTCAACATCCCTACAACGTCTATTCAACGTCACTTCAACATCCCTACAACATCTCTTCAACGTCACTTCAACATCCCTACAACGTCACTTCAACATCCCTACAACGTCTCTTCAACGTCACTTCAACATCCCTACAACGTCCCTTCAACGTCACTTCAACACCCCTACAACGTCCCTTCAACGTCACTTCAACATCCGTACAACGTCCCTTCAACGTCACTTCAACATCCCTACAACGTCCCTTCAACGTCACTTCAACATCCCTACAACGTCTCTTCAACGTCACTTCAACATCCCTACAACATCTCTTCAACGTCACTTCAACATCCCTACAACGTCTCTTCAACGTCACTTCAACATCCCTACAACATCTCTTCAACGTCACTTCAACATCCCTACAACGTCACTTCAACGTCACTTCAACATCCCTACAACGTCTCTTCAACGTCACTTCAACATCCCTACAACATCTCTTCAACGTCACTTCAACATCCCTACAACGTCTCTTCAACGTCACTTCTACATCCCTACAACGTCTCTTCAACGTCACTTCAACATCCCTACAACGTCTCTTCAACATCCCTACAACGTCTCTTCAACGTCACTTCAACATCTCTTCAAAGTCACTTCAACATCCCTAAAACATCTCTTCAACGTCACTTCAATATCCCTTCAACGCCTCTTCAACGTCACTTCAACATCCCTGCAACATCTCTTCAACGTCACTTCAACATCCCTACAAAATCTCTTCAACGTCACTTCAACATCCCTACAACATCTCTTCAACGTCACTTCAACATCCCTACAACGTCACTTCAACGTCACTTCAACATCCCTACAACGTCTCTTCAACGTCACTTCAACATCCCTACAACGTCCCTTCAACGTCACTTCAACACCCCTACAACGTCCCGTCAACGTCACTTCAACATCCCTACAACGTCCCTTCAACGTCACTTCAACATCCCTACAACGTCCCTTCAACGTCACTTCAACATCCCTACAACGTCCCTTCAACGTCACTTCAACACCCCTACAACGTCCCGTCAACGTCACTTCAACATCCCTACAACGTCACTTCAACATCCCTACAACGTCCCTTCAACGTCACTTCAACATCCCTACAACGTCTCTTCAACGTCACTTCAACATCCCTACAACATCTCTTAAACGTCACTTCAACATCCCTACAACATCTCTTCAACGTCACTTCAACATCCCTACAACATCTCTTCAACGTCACTTCAACATCCCTACAACGTCTATTCAACGTCACTTCAACATCCCTACAACATCTCTTCAACGTCACTTCAACATCCCTACAACGTCACTTCAACATCCCTACAACGTCTCTTCAACGTCACTTCAACATCCCTACAACGTCCCTTCAACGTCACTTCAACACCCCTACAACGTCCCTTCAACGTCACTTCAACATCCGTACAACGTCCCTTCAACGTCACTTCAACATCCCTACAACGTCCCTTCAACGTCACTTCAACATCCCTACAACGTCTCTTCAACGTCACTTCAACATCCCTACATCTCTTAAACGTCACTTCAACATCCCTACAACATCTCTTCAACGTCACTTCAACATCCCTACAACATCTCTTCAACGTCACTTCAACATCCCTACAACGTCTCTTCAACGTCACTTCAACATCCCTACAACATCTCTTCAACATCCCTACAACGTCACTTCAACGTCACTTCAACATCCCTACAACGTCTCTTCAACGTCACTTCAACATCCCTACAACATCTCTTCAACGTCACTTCAACATCCCTACAACGTCTCTTCAACGTCACTTCTACATCCCTACAACGTCTCTTCAACGTCACTTCAACATCCCTACAACGTCTCTTCAACATCCCTACAACGTCTCTTCAACGTCACTTCAACATCTCTTCAAAGTCACTTCAACATCCCTAAAACATCTCTTCAACGTCACTTCAATATCCCTTCAACGCCTCTTCAACGTCACTTCAACATCCCTGCAACATCTCTTCAACGTCACTTCAACATCCCTACAAAATCTCTTCAACGTCACTTCAACATCCCTACAACATCTCTTCAACGTCACTTCAACATCCCTACAACGTCTCTTCAACGTCACTTCAACATCCCTACAACGTCACTTCAACATCCGTACAACGTCTCTTCAACGTCACTTCAACATCCCTACAACATCTCTTCAACGTCACTTCAACATCCCTACAACGTCTCTTCAACATCCCTACAACGTCTCTTCAACGTCACTTCAACATCTCTTCAAAGTCACTTCAACATCCCTAAAACATCTCTTCAACGTCACTTCAACATCCCTTCAACGTCTCTTCAACGTCACTTCAACATCCCTACAACATCTCTTCAACGTCACTTCAACATCCCTACAACATCTCTTCAACGTCACTTCAACATCCCTACAACATCTCTTCAACGTCACTTCAACATCCCTACAACGTCTCTTCAACGTCACTTCAACATCCCTACAACGTCACTTCAACATCCGTACAACGTCTCTTCAACGTCACTCCAACATCCCTACAACATCTCTTCAACGTCACTTCAACATCCCTACAACGTCTCTTCAACGTCACTTCAACATCCCTACAACGTCTCTTCAACGTCACTTCAACATCCCTACAACGTCTCTTCAACATCCCTACAACGTTTCTTCAGCGTCACTTCAACATCTCTTCAACGTCACTTCAACATCCCTACAACGTCTCTTCAAAATCCCTACAACGTCTCTTCAACGTCACTTCAACATCCCTACGTCACTTCAACGTCACTTCAACATCCCTACAACATCTCTTCAACGTCACTTCAACATCCCTACAACGTCACTTCGTCATTTCAACATCCCTACAACGTCTCTTCAACGTCACTTCTACATCCCTACAACGTCTCTTCAACGTCACTTCAACATCCCTACAACGTCTCTTCAACGTCTCTTCAACATCCCTACAACGTCTCTTCAACGTCACTTCAACATCCCTACAACGTCACTTCAACATCCCTACAACGTCTCTTCAACGTCACTTCAACATCCCTACAACATCTCTTCAACGTCACTTCAACATCCCTACAACGTCTCTTCAACGTCACTTCAACATCCCTACAACGTCTCTTCAACGTCACTTCAACATCCCTACAACGTCTCTTCAACGTCACTTCAACATCTCTTCAACGTCACTTCAACATCCCTACAATGTCTCTTCCACGTCACTTCAACATCCCTACAACGTCTCTTCAACGTAACTTCAACATCCCTACAACGTCTCTTCAACATCCCTACAACGTCTCTTCAACGTCACTTCAACATCTCTTCAACGTCACTTCAACATCCCTACAACGTCCCTTCAACGTCACTTCAACATCCCTACAACGTCTCTTCAACGTCACTTCAACATCCCTACAACGTCTCTTCAACATCTCTTCAACATCCCTACAACGTCTCTTCAACGTCACTTCAACATCTGTACAACGTCTCTTCAACGTCACTTCAACATCCCTACAACGTCACTTCAACATCCCTACAACGTCTCTTCAACGTCACTTCAACATCCCTACAACGTCTCTTCAACGTCACTTCAACATCCCTACAACGTCTCTTCAACATCCCTACAACGTCTCTTCAACGTCACTTCAACATCTCTTCAAAGTCACTTCAACATCCCTAAAACATCTCTTCAACGTCACTTCAACATCTCTTCAAAGTCACTTCAACATCCCTAAAACATCTCTTCAACGTCACTTCAACATCCCTACAACATCTCTTCAACGTCACTTCAACATCCCTACAACATCTCTTCAACGTCACTTCAACATCCCTTCAACGTCTCTTCAACGTCACTTCAACATCCCTACAACATCTCTTCAACGTCACTTCAACATCCCTACAACATCTCTTCAACGTCACTTCAAAATCCCTACAACATCTCTTCAACGTCACTTCAACATCCCTACAACGTCTCTTCAACGTCACTTCAACATCCCTACAACGTCACTTCAACATCCGTACAACGTCTCTTCAACGTCACTCCAACATCCCTACAACATCTCTTCAACGTCACTTCAACATCCCTACAACATCTCTTCAACGTCACTTCAACATCCCTACAACGTCTCTTCAACGTCACTTCAACATCCCTACAACGTCACTTCAACATCCGTACAACGTCTCTTCAACGTCACTTCAACATCCCTACAACGTCCCTTCAACGTCACTTCAGCATCCCTACAACGTCTCTTCAGCGTCACTTCAACATCCCTACAACGTCTCTTCAACATCTCTTCAACATCCCTACAACGTCTCTTCAACGTCACTTCAACATCCCTACAACGTCTCTTCAACGTCACTTCAACATCCCTACAACGTCACTTCAACGTCACTTCAACATCCCTACAACGTCTCTTCAACGTCACTTCAACATCCCTACAACGTCTCTTCAACGTCACTTCAACATCCCTACAACGTCTCTTCAACGTCACTTCAACATCCCTACAACGTCACTTCAACATCCGTACAACGTCTCTTCAACGTCACTTCAACATCCCTACAACATCTCTTCAACGTCACTTCAACATCCCTACAACGTCTCTTCAACGTCACTTCAACATCCCTACAACGTCTCTTCAGCGTCACTTCAACATCCCTACAACGTCTCTTCAACATCCCTACAACGTTTCTTCAACGTCACTTCAACATCTCTTCAACATCCCTACAACGTCTCTTCAACATCCCTACAACGTCACTTCAACGTCACTTCAACATCCCTACGTCACTTCAACGTCACTTCAACATCCCTACAACATCTCTTCAACGTCACTTCAACATCCCTACAACGTCTCTTCAACGTCTCTTCAACATCCCTACGTCTCTTCAACGTCACTTCAACATCCCTACAACATCACTTCAAAATCCCTACAACGTCTCTTCAACATCACTTCAACATCCCTACAACATCTCTTCAACGTCACTTCAACATCCCTACAACGTCTCTTCAACATCCCTACAACGTCTCTTCAACGTCACTTCAACATCCCTACAACGTCACTTCAACGTCACTTCAACATCCCTACAACGTCTCTTCAACGTCACTTCAACATCCCTACAACATCTCTTCAACGTCACTTCAACATCCCTACAACGTCTCTTCAACGTCACTTCAACATCCCTACAACGTCTCTTCAACGTCACTTCAACATCCCTACAACGTCTCTTCAACATCCCTACAACGTCTCTTCAACGTCACTTCAACATCCCTAAAACATCTCTTCAACGTCACTTCAACATCCCTTCAACGTCTCTTCAACGTCACTTCAACATCCCTACAACATCTCTTCAACGTCACTTCAACATCCCTACAACATCTCTTCAACGTCACTTCAACATCCCTACAACATCTCTTCAACGTCACTTCAACATCCGTACAACGTCTCTTCAACGTCACTCCAACATCCCTACAACATCTCTTCAACGTCACTTCAACATCCCTACAACGTCTCTTCAACGTCACTTCAACATCCCTACAACGTCTCTTCAACGTCACTTCAACATCCCTACGTCTCTTCAACATCCCTACAACGTTTCTTCAACGTCACTTCAACATCTCTTCAACGTCACTTCAACATCCCTACAACGTCACTTAAACATCCGTACGTCTCTTCAACGTCACTTCAAAATCCCTACAACGTCCCTTCAACGTCACTTCAACATCCCTACAACGTCTCTTCAACGTCACTTCAACATCTCTTCAACGTCACTTCAACATCCCTACAATGTCTCTTCCACGTCACTTCAACATCCCTACAACGTCTCTTCAACGTAACTTCAACATCCCTACAACGTCTCTTCAACATCCCTACAACGTCTCTTCAACGTCACTTCAACATCTCTTCAACGTCACTTCAACATCCCTACAACGTCCCTTCAACGTCACTTCAACATCCCTACAACGTCTCTTCAACGTCACTTCAACATCCCTACAACGTCTCTTCAACATCTCTTCAACATCCCTACAACGTCTCTTCAACGTCACTTCAACATCTGTACAACGTCTCTTCAACGTCACTTCAACATCCCTACAACGTCACTTCAACATCCCTACAACGTCTCTTCAACGTCACTTCAACATCCCTACAACGTCTCTTCAACGTCACTTCAACATCCCTACAACGTCTCTTCAACATCCCTACAACGTCTCTTCAACGTCACTTCAACATCTCTTCAAAGTCACTTCAACATCCCTAAAACATCTCTTCAACGTCACTTCAACATCTCTTCAAAGTCACTTCAACATCCCTAAAACATCTCTTCAACGTCACTTCAACATCCCTACAACATCTCTTCAACGTCACTTCAACATCCCTACAACATCTCTTCAACGTCACTTCAACATCCCTTCAACGTCTCTTCAACGTCACTTCAACATCCCTACAACATCTCTTCAACGTCACTTCAACATCCCTACAACATCTCTTCAACGTCACTTCAAAATCCCTACAACATCTCTTCAACGTCACTTCAACATCCCTACAACGTCTCTTCAACGTCACTTCAACATCCCTACAACGTCACTTCAACATCCGTACAACGTCTCTTCAACGTCACTCCAACATCCCTACAACATCTCTTCAACGTCACTTCAACATCCCTACAACATCTCTTCAACGTCACTTCAACATCCCTACAACGTCTCTTCAACGTCACTTCAACATCCCTACAACGTCACTTCAACATCCGTACAACGTCTCTTCAACGTCACTTCAACATCCCTACAACGTCCCTTCAACGTCACTTCAGCATCCCTACAACGTCTCTTCAGCGTCACTTCAACATCCCTACAACGTCTCTTCAACATCTCTTCAACATCCCTACAACGTCTCTTCAACGTCACTTCAACATCCCTACAACGTCTCTTCAACGTCACTTCAACATCCCTACAACGTCACTTCAACGTCACTTCAACATCCCTACAACGTCTCTTCAACGTCACTTCAACATCCCTACAACGTCTCTTCAACGTCACTTCAACATCCCTACAACGTCTCTTCAACGTCACTTCAACATCCCTACAACGTCACTTCAACATCCGTACAACGTCTCTTCAACGTCACTTCAACATCCCTACAACATCTCTTCAACGTCACTTCAACATCCCTACAACGTCTCTTCAACGTCACTTCAACATCCCTACAACGTCTCTTCAGCGTCACTTCAACATCCCTACAACGTCTCTTCAACATCCCTACAACGTTTCTTCAACGTCACTTCAACATCTCTTCAACATCCCTACAACGTCTCTTCAACATCCCTACAACGTCACTTCAACGTCACTTCAACATCCCTACGTCACTTCAACGTCACTTCAACATCCCTACAACATCTCTTCAACGTCACTTCAACATCCCTACAACGTCTCTTCAACGTCTCTTCAACATCCCTACGTCTCTTCAACGTCACTTCAACATCCCTACAACATCACTTCAAAATCCCTACAACGTCTCTTCAACATCACTTCAACATCCCTACAACATCTCTTCAACGTCACTTCAACATCCCTACAACGTCTCTTCAACATCCCTACAACGTCTCTTCAACGTCACTTCAACATCCCTACAACGTCACTTCAACGTCACTTCAACATCCCTACAACGTCTCTTCAACGTCACTTCAACATCCCTACAACATCTCTTCAACGTCACTTCAACATCCCTACAACGTCTCTTCAACGTCACTTCAACATCCCTACAACGTCTCTTCAACGTCACTTCAACATCCCTACAACGTCTCTTCAACATCCCTACAACGTCTCTTCAACGTCACTTCAACATCTCTTCAAAGTCACTTCAACATCCCTAAAACATCTCTTCAACGTCACTTCAACATCCCTTCAACGTCTCTTCAACGTCACTTCAACATCCCTACAACATCTCTTCAACGTCACTTCAACATCCCTACAACATCTCTTCAACGTCACTTCAACATCCCTACAACATCTCTTCAACGTCACTTCAACATCCGTACAACGTCTCTTCAACGTCACTCCAACATCCCTACAACATCTCTTCAACGTCACTTCAACATCCCTACAACGTCTCTTCAACGTCACTTCAACATCCCTACAACGTCTCTTCAACGTCACTTCAACATCCCTACGTCTCTTCAACATCCCTACAACGTTTCTTCAACGTCACTTCAACATCTCTTCAACGTCACTTCAACATCCCTACAACGTCACTTAAACATCCGTACGTCTCTTCAACGTCACTTCAAAATCCCTACAACGTCCCTTCAACGTCACTTCAACATCCCTACAACGTCTCTTCAACGTCACTTCAACATCTCTTCAACGTCACTTCAACATCCCTACAATGTCTCTTCCACGTCACTTCAACATCCCTACAACGTCTCTTCAACGTAACTTCAACATCCCTACAACGTCTCTTCAACATCCCTACAACGTCTCTTCAACGTCACTTCAACATCTCTTCAACGTCACTTCAACATCCCTACAACGTCCCTTCAACGTCACTTCAACATCCCTACAACGTCTCTTCAACGTCACTTCAACATCCCTACAACGTCTCTTCAACATCTCTTCAACATCCCTACAACGTCTCTTCAACGTCACTTCAACATCTGTACAACGTCTCTTCAACGTCACTTCAACATCCCTACAACGTCACTTCAACATCCCTACAACGTCTCTTCAACGTCACTTCAACATCCCTACAACGTCTCTTCAACGTCACTTCAACATCCCTACAACGTCTCTTCAACATCCCTACAACGTCTCTTCAACGTCACTTCAACATCTCTTCAAAGTCACTTCAACATCCCTAAAACATCTCTTCAACGTCACTTCAACATCTCTTCAAAGTCACTTCAACATCCCTAAAACATCTCTTCAACGTCACTTCAACATCCCTACAACATCTCTTCAACGTCACTTCAACATCCCTACAACATCTCTTCAACGTCACTTCAACATCCCTTCAACGTCTCTTCAACGTCACTTCAACATCCCTACAACATCTCTTCAACGTCACTTCAACATCCCTACAACATCTCTTCAACGTCACTTCAAAATCCCTACAACATCTCTTCAACGTCACTTCAACATCCCTACAACGTCTCTTCAACGTCACTTCAACATCCCTACAACGTCACTTCAACATCCGTACAACGTCTCTTCAACGTCACTCCAACATCCCTACAACATCTCTTCAACGTCACTTCAACATCCCTACAACATCTCTTCAACGTCACTTCAACATCCCTACAACGTCTCTTCAACGTCACTTCAACATCCCTACAACGTCTCTTCAACGTCACTTCAACATCCCTACGTCTCTTCAACATCCCTACAACGTTTCTTCAACGTCACTTCAACATCTCTTCAACGTCACTTCAACATCCCTACAACGTCACTTAAACATCCGTACGTCTCTTCAACGTCACTTCAAAATCCCTACAACGTCCCTTCAACGTCACTTCAACATCCCTACAACGTCTCTTCAACGTCACTTCAACATCTCTTCAACGTCACTTCAACATCCCTACAATGTCTCTTCCACGTCACTTCAACATCCCTACAACGTCTCTTCAACGTAACTTCAACATCCCTACAACGTCTCTTCAACATCCCTACAACGTCTCTTCAACGTCACTTCAACATCTCTTCAACGTCACTTCAACATCCCTACAACGTCCCTTCAACGTCACTTCAACATCCCTACAACGTCTCTTCAACGTCACTTCAACATCCCTACAACGTCTCTTCAACATCTCTTCAACATCCCTACAACGTCTCTTCAACGTCACTTCAACATCTGTACAACGTCTCTTCAACGTCACTTCAACATCCCTACAACGTCACTTCAACATCCCTACAACGTCTCTTCAACGTCACTTCAACATCCCTACAACGTCTCTTCAACGTCACTTCAACATCCCTACAACGTCTCTTCAACATCCCTACAACGTCTCTTCAACGTCACTTCAACATCTCTTCAAAGTCACTTCAACATCCCTAAAACATCTCTTCAACGTCACTTCAACATCTCTTCAAAGTCACTTCAACATCCCTAAAACATCTCTTCAACGTCACTTCAACATCCCTACAACATCTCTTCAACGTCACTTCAACATCCCTACAACATCTCTTCAACGTCACTTCAACATCCCTTCAACGTCTCTTCAACGTCACTTCAACATCCCTACAACATCTCTTCAACGTCACTTCAACATCCCTACAACATCTCTTCAACGTCACTTCAAAATCCCTACAACATCTCTTCAACGTCACTTCAACATCCCTACAACGTCTCTTCAACGTCACTTCAACATCCCTACAACGTCACTTCAACATCCGTACAACGTCTCTTCAACGTCACTCCAACATCCCTACAACATCTCTTCAACGTCACTTCAACATCCCTACAACATCTCTTCAACGTCACTTCAACATCCCTACAACGTCTCTTCAACGTCACTTCAACATCCCTACAACGTCACTTCAACATCCGTACAACGTCTCTTCAACGTCACTTCAACATCCCTACAACGTCCCTTCAACGTCACTTCAGCATCCCTACAACGTCTCTTCAGCGTCACTTCAACATCCCTACAACGTCTCTTCAACATCTCTTCAACATCCCTACAACGTCTCTTCAACGTCACTTCAACATCCCTACAACGTCTCTTCAACGTCACTTCAACATCCCTACAACGTCACTTCAACGTCACTTCAACATCCCTACAACGTCTCTTCAACGTCACTTCAACATCCCTACAACGTCTCTTCAACGTCACTTCAACATCCCTACAACGTCTCTTCAACGTCACTTCAACATCCCTACAACGTCACTTCAACATCCGTACAACGTCTCTTCAACGTCACTTCAACATCCCTACAACATCTCTTCAACGTCACTTCAACATCCCTACAACGTCTCTTCAACGTCACTTCAACATCCCTACAACGTCTCTTCAGCGTCACTTCAACATCCCTACAACGTCTCTTCAACATCCCTACAACGTTTCTTCAACGTCACTTCAACATCTCTTCAACATCCCTACAACGTCTCTTCAACATCCCTACAACGTCACTTCAACGTCACTTCAACATCCCTACGTCACTTCAACGTCACTTCAACATCCCTACAACATCTCTTCAACGTCACTTCAACATCCCTACAACGTCTCTTCAACGTCTCTTCAACATCCCTACGTCTCTTCAACGTCACTTCAACATCCCTACAACATCACTTCAAAATCCCTACAACGTCTCTTCAACATCACTTCAACATCCCTACAACATCTCTTCAACGTCACTTCAACATCCCTACAACGTCTCTTCAACATCCCTACAACGTCTCTTCAACGTCACTTCAACATCCCTACAACGTCACTTCAACGTCACTTCAACATCCCTACAACGTCTCTTCAACGTCACTTCAACATCCCTACAACATCTCTTCAACGTCACTTCAACATCCCTACAACGTCTCTTCAACGTCACTTCAACATCCCTACAACGTCTCTTCAACGTCACTTCAACATCCCTACAACGTCTCTTCAACATCCCTACAACGTCTCTTCAACGTCACTTCAACATCTCTTCAAAGTCACTTCAACATCCCTAAAACATCTCTTCAACGTCACTTCAACATCCCTTCAACGTCTCTTCAACGTCACTTCAACATCCCTACAACATCTCTTCAACGTCACTTCAACATCCCTACAACATCTCTTCAACGTCACTTCAACATCCCTACAACATCTCTTCAACGTCACTTCAACATCCGTACAACGTCTCTTCAACGTCACTCCAACATCCCTACAACATCTCTTCAACGTCACTTCAACATCCCTACAACGTCTCTTCAACGTCACTTCAACATCCCTACAACGTCTCTTCAACGTCACTTCAACATCCCTACGTCTCTTCAACATCCCTACAACGTTTCTTCAACGTCACTTCAACATCTCTTCAACGTCACTTCAACATCCCTACAACGTCACTTAAACATCCGTACGTCTCTTCAACGTCACTTCAAAATCCCTACAACGTCCCTTCAACGTCACTTCAACATCCCTACAACGTCTCTTCAACGTCACTTCAACATCCCTACAACGTCACTTCGTCACTTCAACATCCCTACAACGTCTCTTCAACGTCACTTCAACATCCCTACAACGTCTCTTCAACGTCACTTCAACATCCCTACAACGTCTCTTCAACGTCTCTTCAACATCCCTACAACGTCTCTTCAACGTCACTTCAACATCCCTACAACATCACTTCAACATCCCTACAACGTCTCTTCAACGTCACTTCAACATCCCTACAACATCTCTTCAACGTCACTTCAACATCCCTGCAACGTCTCTTAAACGTCACTTCAACATCCCTACAACGTCTCTTCAACGTCACTTCAACATCCCTACAACGTCTCTTCAACGTC
The DNA here is from genome assembly GCF_933228915.1 of Telmatherina bonti. Classification (NCBI taxonomy): domain Eukaryota; kingdom Metazoa; phylum Chordata; class Actinopteri; order Atheriniformes; family Telmatherinidae; genus Telmatherina; species Telmatherina bonti. The sequence goes on from NC_136617.1 coordinate 2,943,111, forward strand.
ACTTCAACATCTCTTCAACGTCACTTCAACATCCCTACAATGTCTCTTCCACGTCACTTCAACATCCCTACAACGTCTCTTCAACGTAACTTCAACATCCCTACAACGTCTCTTCAACGTCACTTCAACATCCCTACAACATCACTTCAACATCCCTACAACGTCTCTTCAACGTAACTTCAACATCCCTACAACGTCTCTTCAACGTCACTTCAACATCCCCACAACGTCTCTTCAACGTCACTTCAACATCCCCACAACGTCTCTTCAACATCCCTACAACGTCTCTTCAACGTCACTTCAACATCTCTTCAACGTCCCTTCAACGTCACTTCAACATCCCTACAACGTCCCTTCAACGTCACTTCAACATCCCTACAACGTCTCTTCAACGTCACTTCAACATCCCTACAACGTCTCTTCAACGTCACTTCAACATCCCTACAACATCCCTTCAACATCTCTTCAACATCCCTACAACGTCTCTTCAACGTCACTTCAACATCCCTACAACGTCACTTCAACATCACTTCAACATCCCTACAACATCTCTTCAACGTCACTTCAACATCCCTACAACATCTCTTCAACGTCACTTCAACATCCCTACAACGTCTCTTCAACGTCACTTCAACATCCTTACAACGTCTCTTCAACGTCACTTCAACATCCCCACAACGTCACTTCAACATCCGTACAACGTCTCTTCAACGTCACTTCAAAATCCCTACAACGTCCCTTCAACATCCCTACAACGTCTCTTCAACGTCACTTCAACATCCCTACAACGTCTCTTCAACGTCACTTCAACATCTCTTCAACGTCACTTCAACATCCCTACAATGTCTCTTCCACGTCACTTCAACATCCCTACAACGTCTCTTCAACGTAACTTCAACATCCCTACAACGTCACTTCAACATCCCCACAACGTCTCTTCAACATCCCTACAACGTCTCTTCAACGTCACTTCAACATCTCTTCAACGTCCCTTCAACGTCACTTCAACATCCCTACAACGTCCCTTCAACGTCACTTCAACATCCCTACAACGTCTCTTCAACGTCACTTCAACATCCCTACAACGTCTCTTCAACATCTCTTCAACATCCCTACAACGTCTCTTCAACGTCACTTCAACATCCCTACAACGTCTCTTCAACGTCACTTCAACATCCCTACAACAACTCTTCAACGTCACTTCAACATCCCTACAATGTCTCTTCCACGTCACTTCAACATCCCTACAACGTCTCTTCAACGTAACTTCAACATCCCCACAACGTCTCTTCAACGTCACTTCAACATCCCCACAACGTCTCTTCAACATCCCTACAACGTCTCTTCAACGTCACTTCAACATCTCTTCAACGTCCCTTCAACGTCACTTCAACATCCCTACAACGTCCCTTCAACGTCACTTCAACATCCCTACAACGTCTCTTCAACGTCACATCAACATCCCTACAACGTCTCTTCAACATCTCTTCAACATCCCTACAACGTCTCTTCAACGTCACTTCAACATCCCTACAACGTCTCTTCAACGTCACTTCAACATCCCTACAACGTCACTACAACGTCACTTCAACATCCCTACAACATCTCTTCAACGTCACTTCAACATCCCTACAATGTCACTTCAACATCCCTACAACGTCTCTTCAACGTCACTTCAACATCCCTACAACGTCTCTTCAACGTCACTTCAACATCCTTACAACGTCTCTTCAACGTCACTTCAACATCCCTACAACGTCACTTCAACATCCGTACAACGTCTCTTCAACGTCACTTCAAAATCCCTACAACGTCACTTCAACATCCCTACAACGTCTCTTCAACGTCACTTCAACATCCTTACAACGTCTCTTCAACGTCACTTCAACATCCCTACAACGTCACTTCAACATCCGTACAACGTCTCTTCAACGTCACTTCAAAATCCCTACAACGTCCCTTCAACATCCCTACAACGTCTCTTCCACGTCACTTCAACATCCCTACAACGTCTCTTCAACGTAACTTCAACATCCCTACAACGTCTCTTCAACGTCACTTCAACATCCCTACAACGTCACTTAAACATCCGTACGTCTCTTCAACGTCACTTCAAAATCCCTACAACGTCCCTTCAACGTCACTTCAACATCCCTACAACGTCTCTTCAACGTCACTTCAACATCCCTACAACGTCACTTCGTCACTTCAACATCCCTACAACGTCTCTTCAACGTCACTTCAACATCCCTACAACGTCTCTTCAACGTCACTTCAACATCCCTACAACGTCTCTTCAACGTCTCTTCAACATCCCTACAACGTCTCTTCAACGTCACTTCAACATCCCTACAACATCACTTCAACATCCCTACAACGTCTCTTCAACGTCACTTCAACATCCCTACAACATCTCTTCAACGTCACTTCAACATCCCTGCAACGTCTCTTCAACGTCACTTCAACATCCCTACAACGTCTCTTCAACGTCACTTCAACATCCCTACAACGTCTCTTCAACGTCACTTCAACATCTCTTCAACGTCACTTCAACATCCCTACAATGTCTCTTCCACGTCACTTCAACATCCCTACAACGTCTCTTCAACGTAACTTCAACATCCCTACAACGTCTCTTCAACGTCACTTCAACATCCCTACAACATCACTTCAACATCCCTACAACGTCTCTTCAACGTAACTTCAACACCCCTACAACGTCTCTTCAACGTCACTTCAACATCCCCACAACGTCTCTTCAACGTCACTTCAACATCCCCACAACGTCTCTTCAACATCCCTACAACGTCTCTTCAACGTCACTTCAACATCTCTTCAACGTCCCTTCAACGTCACTTCAACATCCCTACAACGTCCCTTCAACGTCACTTCAACATCCCTACAACGTCTCTTCAACGTCACTTCAACATCCCTACAACGTCTCTTCAACGTCACTTCAACATCCCTACAACATCTCTTCAACATCTCTTCAACATCCCTACAACGTCTCTTCAACGTCACTTCAACATCCCTACAACGTCACTTCAACATCACTTCAACATCCCTACAACATCTCTTCAACGTCACTTCAACATCCCTACAATGTCTCTTCCACGTCACTTCAACATCCCTACAACGTCTCTTCAACGTAACTTCAACATCCCCACAACGTCTCTTCAACGTCACTTCAACATCCCCACAACGTCTCTTCAACATCCCTACAACGTCTCTTCAACGTCACTTCAACATCTCTTCAACGTCCCTTCAACGTCACTTCAACATCCCTACAACGTCCCTTCAACGTCACTTCAACATCCCTACAACGTCTCTTCAACGTCACATCAACATCCCTACAACGTCTCTTCAACATCTCTTCAACATCCCTACAACGTCTCTTCAACGTCACTTCAACATCCCTACAACGTCTCTTCAACGTCACTTCAACATCCCTACAACGTCACTACAACGTCACTTCAACATCCCTACAACATCTCTTCAACGTCACTTCAACATCCCTACAATGTCACTTCAACATCCCTACAACGTCTCTTCAACGTCACTTCAACATCCCTACAACGTCTCTTCAACGTCACTTCAACATCCTTACAACGTCTCTTCAACGTCACTTCAACATCCCTACAACGTCACTTCAACATCCGTACAACGTCTCTTCAACGTCACTTCAAAATCCCTACAACGTCACTTCAACATCCCTACAACGTCTCTTCAACGTCACTTCAACATCCTTACAACGTCTCTTCAACGTCACTTCAACATCCCTACAACGTCACTTCAACATCCGTACAACGTCTCTTCAACGTCACTTCAAAATCCCTACAACGTCCCTTCAACATCCCTACAACGTCTCTTCCACGTCACTTCAACATCCCTACAACGTCTCTTCAACGTAACTTCAACATCCCTACAACGTCTCTTCAACGTCACTTCAACATCCCCACAACGTCTCTTCAACATCCCTACAACGTCTCTTCAACGTCACTTCAACATCTCTTCAACGTCCCTTCAACATCCCTACAACGTCCCTTCAACGTCACTTCAACATCCCTACAACGTCTCTTCAACGTCACTTCAACATCCCTACAACGTCTCTTCAACATCTCTTCAACATCCCTACAACGTCACTTCGTCACTTCAACATCCCTACAACGTCTCTTCAACGTCACTTCAACATCCCTACAACGTCTCTTCAACGTCACTTCAACATCCCTACAACATCTCTTCAACGTCTCTTCAACATCCCTACAACGTCTCTTCAACGTCACTTCAACATCCCTACAACATCACTTTAACATCCCTACGTCTCTTCAACGTCACTTCAACATCCCTACAACATCTCTTCAACGTCACTTCAACATCCCTGCAACGTCTCTTCAACGTCACTTCAACATCCCTACAACGTCTCTTCAACGTCACTTCAACATCCCTACAACGTCTCTTCAACGTCACTTCAACATCTCTTCAACGTCACTTCAACATCCCTACAACGTCTCTTCCACGTCACTTCAACATCCCTACAACGTCTCTTCAACGTAACTTCAACATCCCTACAACGTCTCTTCAACGTCACTTCAACATCCCCACAACGTCTCTTCAACATCCCTACAACGTCTCTTCAACGTCACTTCAACATCTCTTCAACGTCCCTTCAACGTCACTTCAACATCCCTACAACGTCTCTTCAACGTCACTTCAACATCCCTACAACGTCACTTCAACATCCCTACAACATCTCTTCAACGTCACTTCAACATCCCTACAACGTCTCTTCAACATCACTTCAACATCCTTACAACGTCTCTTCAACGTCACTTCAACATCCCTACAACGTCACTTCAACATCCGTACAACGTCTCTTCAACGTCACTTCAAAATCCCTACAACGTCCCTTCAACATCCCTACAACGTCTCTTCAACGTCACTTCAACATCCCTACAACGTCTCTTCAACGTCACTTCAACATCTCTTCAACGTCACTTCAACATCCCTACAACGTCTCTTCAACGTCACTTTAACATCCCTACAACGTCTCTTCAACGTCACTTCAACATCCCTACGACGTCTCTTCAACGTCTCTTCAACATCCCTACAACGTCTCTTCAACGTCACTTCAACATCCCTACAACATCACTTCAACATCCCTACAACGTCTCTTCAACGTCACTTCAACATCCCTACAACGTCTCTTCAACGTCACTTCAACATCCCTACAACATCTCTTCAACATCTCTTCAACATCCCTACAACGTCTCTTCAACGTCACTTCAACATCCCTACAACGTCACTTCAACATCACTTCAACATCCCTACAACATCTCTTCAACGTCACTTCAACATCCCTACAACATCTCTTCAACGTCACTTCAACATCCCTACAACGTCTCTTCAACGTCACTTCAACATCCTTACAACGTCTCTTCAACGTCACTTCAACATCCCTACAACGTCACTTCAACATCCGTACAACGTCTCTTCAACGTCACTTCAAAATCCCTACAACGTCCATTCAACATCCCTACAACGTCTCTTCAACGTCACTTCAACATCCCTACAACGTCTCTTCAACGTCACTTCAACATCTCTTCAACGTCACTTCAACATCCCTACAATGTCTCTTCCACGTCACTTCAACATCCCTACAACGTCTCTTCAACGTAACTTCAACATCCCTACAACGTCTCTTCAACGTCACTTCAACATCCCCACAACGTCTCTTCAACATCCCTACAACGTCTCTTCAACGTCACTTCAACATCTCTTCAACGTCCCTTCAACGTCACTTCAACATCCCTACAACGTCCCTTCAACGTCACTTCAACATCCCTACAACGTCTCTTCAACGTCACTTCAACATCCCTACAACGTCTCTTCAACATCTCTTCAACATCCCTACAACGTCTCTTCAACGTCACTTCAACATCCCTACAACGTCTCTTCAACGTCACTTCAACATCCCTACAACATCTCTTCAACGTCACTTCAACATCCCTGCAACGTCTCTTCAACGTCACTTCAACATCCCTACAACGTCTCTTCAACGTCACTTCAACATCCCTACAACGTCTCTTCAACGTCACTTCAACATCTCTTCAACGTCACTTCAACATCCCTACAATGTCTCTTCCACGTCACTTCAACATCCCTACAACGTCTCTTCAACGTAACTTCAACATCCCCACAACGTCTCTTCAACGTCACTTCAACATCCCCACAACGTCTCTTCAACATCCCTACGTCTCTTCAACGTCACTTCAACATCTCTTCAACGTCCCTTCAACGTCACTTCAACATCCCTACAACGTCCCTTCAACGTCACTTCAACATCCCTACAACGTCTCTTCAACGTCACATCAACATCCCTACAACGTCTCTTCAACATCTCTTCAACATCCCTACAACGTCTCTTCAACGTCACTTCAACATCCCTACAACGTCTCTTCAACGTCACTTCAACATCCCTACAACGTCACTACAACGTCACTTCAACATCCCTACAACATCTCTTCAACGTCACTTCAACATCCCTACAATGTCACTTCAACATCCCTACAACGTCTCTTCAACGTCACTTCAACATCCCTACAACGTCTCTTCAACGTCACTTCAACATCCTTACAACGTCTCTTCAACGTCACTTCAACATCCCTACAACGTCACTTCAACATCCGTACAACGTCTCTTCAACGTCACTTCAAAATCCCTACAACGTCACTTCAACATCCCTACAACGTCTCTTCAACGTCACTTCAACATCCTTACAACGTCTCTTCAACGTCACTTCAACATCCCTACAACGTCACTTCAACATCCGTACAACGTCTCTTCAACGTCACTTCAAAATCCCTACAACGTCCCTTCAACATCCCTACAACGTCTCTTCCACGTCACTTCAACATCCCTACAACGTCTCTTCAACGTAACTTCAACATCCCTACAACGTCTCTTCAACGTCACTTCAACATCCCCACAACGTCTCTTCAACATCCCTACAACGTCTCTTCAACGTCACTTCAACATCTCTTCAACGTCCCTTCAACATCCCTACAACGTCCCTTCAACGTCACTTCAACATCCCTACAACGTCTCTTCAACGTCACTTCAACATCCCTACAACGTCTCTTCAACATCTCTTCAACATCCCTACAACGTCACTTCGTCACTTCAACATCCCTACAACGTCTCTTCAACGTCACTTCAACATCCCTACAACGTCTCTTCAACGTCACTTCAACATCCCTACAACGTCTCTTCAACGTCTCTTCAACATCCCTACAACGTCTCTTCAACGTCACTTCAACATCCCTACAACATCACTTTAACATCTCTACAACGTCTCTTCAACGTCACTTCAACATCCCTACAACATCTCTTCAACGTCACTTCAACATCCCTGCAACGTCTCTTCAACGTCACTTCAACATCCCTACAACGTCTCTTCAACGTCACTTCAACATCCCTACAACGTCTCTTCAACGTCACTTCAACATCTCTTCAACGTCACTTCAACATCCCTACAATGTCTCTTCCACGTCAATTCAACATCCCTACAACGTCTCTTCAACGTAACTTCAACATCCCTACAACGTCTCTTCAACGTCACTTCAACATCCCCACAACGTCTCTTCAACATCCCTACAACGTCTCGTCAACGTCACTTCAACATCTCTTCAACGTCCCTTCAACGTCACTTCAACATCCCTACAACGTCTCTTCAACGTCACTTCAACATCCCTACAACGTCACTTCAACATCCCTACAACATCTCTTCAACGTCACTTCAACATCCCTACAACGTCTCTTCAACGTCACTTCAACATCCTTACAACGTCTCTTCAACGTCACTTCAACATCCCTACAACGTCACTTCAACATCCGTACAACGTCTCTTCAACGTCACTTCAAAATCCCTACAACGTCCCTTCAACATCCCTACAACGTCTCTTCAACGTCACTTCAACATCCCTACAACGTCTCTTCAACGTCACTTCAACATCTCTTCAACGTCACTTCAACATCCCTACAACGTCTCTTCAACGTCACTTCAACATCCCTACAACGTCTCTTCAACGTCACTTCAACATCCCTACGACGTCTCTTCAACGTCTCTTCAACATCCCTACAACGTCTCTTCAACGTCACTTCAACATCCCTACAACATCACTTCAACATCCCTACAACGTCTCTTCAACGTCACTTCAACATCCCTACAACATCTCTTCAACGTCACTTCAACATCCCTAAAACGTCTCTTCAACGTCACTTCAACATCCCTACAACGTCTCTTCAACGTCACTTCAACATCCCTACAACGTCTCTTCAACGTCACTTCAACATCTCTTCAACGTCACTTCAACATCCCTACAATGTCTCTTCCACGTCACTTCAACATCCCTACAACGTCTCTTCAACGTAACTTCAACATCCCCACAACGTCTCTTCAACGTCACTTCAACATCCCCACAACGTCTCTTCAACATCCCTACAACGTCTCTTCAACGTCACTTCAACATCTCTTCAACGTCCCTTCAACGTCACTTCAACATCCCTACAACGTCCCTTCAACGTCACTTCAACATCCCTACAACGTCTCTTCAACGTCACATCAACATCCCTACAACGTCTCTTCAACATCTCTTCAACATCCCTACAACGTCTCTTCAACGTCACTTCAACATCCCTACAACGTCTCTTCAACGTCACTTCAACATCCCTACAACGTCACTACAACGTCACTTCAACATCCCTACAACATCTCTTCAACGTCACTTCAACATCCCTACAATGTCACTTCAACATCCCTACAACGTCTCTTCAACGTCACTTCAACATCCCTACAACATCTCTTCAACGTCACTTCAACATCCCTACAACGTCTCTTCAACGTCACTTCAACATCCTTACAACGTCTCTTCAACGTCACTTCAACATCCCTACAACGTCACTTCAACATCCGTACAACGTCTCTTCAACGTCACTTCAAAATCCCTACAACGTCCCTTCAACATCCCTACAACGTCTCTTCAACGTCACTTCAACATCCTTACAACGTCTCTTCAACGTCACTTCAACATCCGTACAACGTCTCTTCAACGTCACTTCAAAATCCCTACAACGTCCCTTCAACATCCCTACAACGTCTTTTCAACGTCACTTCAACATCCCTACAACGTCTCTTCAACGTCACTTCAACATCTCTTCAACGTCACTTGAACATCCCTACAATGTCTCTTCCACGTCACTTCAACATCCCTACAACGTCTCTTCAACGTAACTTCAACATCCCTACAACGTCTCTTCAACGTCACTTCAACATCCCCACAACGTCTCTTCAACATCCCTACAACGTCTCTTCAACGTCACTTCAACGTCCCTTCAACATCCCTACAACGTCCCTTCAACGTCACTTCAACATCCCTACAACGTCTCTTCAACGTCACTTCAACATCCCTACAACGTCTCTTCAACATCTCTTCAACATCCCTACAACGTCTCTTCAACGTCACTTCAACATCCCTACAACGTCTCTTCAACGTCACTTCAACATCCCTACAACGTCACTTCAACATCACTTCAACATCCCTACAACATCTCTTCAACGTCACTTCAACATCCCTACAATGTCACTTCAACATCCCTACAACGTCTCTTCAACGTCACTTCAACATCCCTACAACGTCACTTAAACATCCGTACGTCTCTTCAACGTCACTTCAAAATCCCTACAACGTCCCTTCAACGTCACTTCAACATCCCTACAACGTCTCTTCAACGTCACTTCAACATCCCTACAACGTCACTTCGTCACTTCAACATCCCTACAACGTCTCTTCAACGTCACTTCAACATCCCTACAACGTCTCTTCAACGTCACTTCAACATCCCTACAACGTCTCTTCAACGTCTCTTCAACATCCCTACAACGTCTCTTCAACGTCACTTCAACATCCCTACAACATCACTTCAACATCCCTACAACGTCTCTTCAACGTCACTTCAACATCCCTACAACATCTCTTCAACGTCACTTCAACATCCCTGCAACGTCTCTTCAAAGTCACTTCAACATCCCTACAACGTCTCTTCAACGTCACTTCAACATCCCTACAACGTCTCTTCAACGTCACTTCAACATCTCTTCAACGTCACTTCAACATCCCTACAATGTCTCTTCCACGTCACTTCAACATCCCTACAATGTCTCTTCAACGTAACTTCAACATCCCTACAACGTCTCTTCAACGTCACTTCAACATCCCTACAACATCACTTCAACATCCCTACAACGTCTCTTCAACGTAACTTCAACATCCCTACAACGTCTCTTCAACGTCACTTCAACATCCCCACAACGTCTCTTCAACGTCACTTCAACATCCCCACAACGTCTCTTCAACATCCCTACAACGTCTCTTCAACGTCACTTCAACATCTCTTCAACGTCCCTTCAACGTCACTTCAACATCCCTACAACGTCCCTTCAACGTCACTTCAACATCCCTACAACGTCTCTTCAACGTCACTTCAACATCCCTACAACGTCTCTTCAACGTCACTTCAACATCCCTACAACATCTCTTCAACATCTCTTCAACATCCCTACAACGTCTCTTCAACGTCACTTCAACATCCCTACAACGTCACTTCAACATCACTTCAACATCCCTACAACATCTCTTCAACGTCACTTCAACATCCCTACAACATCTCTTCAACGTCACTTCAACATCCCTACAACGTCTCTTCAACGTCACTTCAACATCCTTACAACGTCTCTTCAACGTCACTTCAACATCCCTACAACGTCACTTCAACATCCGTACAACGTCTCTTCAACGTCACTTCAACATCCCTACAACGTCTCTTCAACGTCACTTCAACATCTCTTCAACGTCACTTCAACATCCCTACAATGTCTCTTCCACGTCACTTCAACATCCCTACAACGTCTCTTCAACGTAACTTCAACATCCCTACAACGTCTCTTCAACGTCACTTCAACATCCCCACAACGTCTCTTCAACATCCCTACAACGTCTCTTCAACGTCACTTCAACATCTCTTCAACGTCCCTTCAACGTCACTTCAACATCCCTACAACGTCCCTTCAACGTCACTTCAACATCCCTACAACGTCTCTTCAACGTCACTTCAACATCCCTACAACGTCTCTTCAACATCTCTTCAACATCCCTACAACGTCTCTTCAACGTCACTTCAACATCCCTACAACGTCTCTTCAACGTCACTTCAACATCCCTACAACATCTCTTCAACGTCACTTCAACATCCCTGCAACGTCTCTTCAACGTCACTTCAACATCCCTACAACGTCTCTTCAACGTCACTTCAACATCCCTACAACGTCTCTTCAACGTCACTTCAACATCTCTTCAACGTCACTTCAACATCCCTACAATGTCTCTTCCACGTCACTTCAACATCCCTACAACGTCTCTTCAACGTAACTTCAACATCCCCACAACGTCTCTTCAACGTCACTTCAACATCCCCACAACGTCTCTTCAACATCCCTACAACGTCTCTTCAACGTCACTTCAACATCTCTTCAACGTCCCTTCAACGTCACTTCAACATCCCTACAACGTCCCTTCAACGTCACTTCAACATCCCTACAACGTCTCTTCAACGTCACATCAACATCCCTACAACGTCTCTTCAACATCTCTTCAACATCCCTACAACGTCTCTTCAACGTCACTTCAACATCCCTACAACGTCTCTTCAACGTCACTTCAACATCCCTACGTCACTACAACGTCACTTCAACATCCCTACAACATCTCTTCAACGTCACTTCAACATCCCTACAATGTCACTTCAACATCCCTACAACGTCTCTTCAACGTCACTTCAACATCCCTACAACATCTCTTCAACGTCACTTCAACATCCCTACAACGTCTCTTCAACGTCACTTCAACATCCTTACAACGTCTCTTCAACGTCACTTCAACATCCCTACAACGTCACTTCAACATCCGTACAACGTCTCTTCAACGTCACTTCAAAATCCCTACAACGTCACTTCAACATCCCTACAACGTCTCTTCAACGTCACTTCAACATCCTTACAACGTCTCTTCAACGTCACTTCAACATCCCTACAACGTCACTTCAACATCCGTACAACGTCTCTTCAACGTCACTTCAAAATCCCTACAACGTCCCTTCAACATCCTTACAACGTCTCTTCAACGTCACTTCAACATCCGTACAACGTCTCTTCAACGTCACTTCAAAATCCCTACAACGTCCCTTCAACATCCCTACAACGTCTTTTCAACGTCACTTCAACATCCCTACAACGTCTCTTCAACGTCACTTCAACATCTCTTCAACGTCACTTCAACATCCCTACAATGTCTCTTCCACGTCACTTCAACATCCCTACAACGTCTCTTCAACGTAACTTCAACATCCCTACAACGTCTCTTCAACGTCACTTCAACATCCCCACAACGTCTCTTCAACATCCCTACAACGTCTCTTCAACGTCACTTCAACATCTCTTCAACGTCCCTTCAACATCCCTACAACGTCCCTTCAACGTCACTTCAACATCCCTACAACGTCTCTTCAACGTCACTTCAACATCCCTACAACGTCTCTTCAACATCTCTTCAACATCCCTACAACGTCTCTTCAACGTCACTTCAACATCCCTACAACGTCTCTTCAACGTCACTTCAACATCCCTACAACGTCACTTCAACATCACTTCAACATCCCTACAACATCTCTTCAACGTCACTTCAACATCCCTACAATGTCACTTCAACATCCCTACAACGTCTCTTCAACGTCACTTCAACATCCCTACAACGTCACTTAAACATCCGTACGTCTCTTCAACGTCACTTCAAAATCCCTACAACGTCCCTTCAACGTCACTTCAACATCCCTACAACGTCTCTTCAACGTCACTTCAACATCCCTACAACGTCACTTCGTCACTTCAACATCCCTACAACGTCTCTTCAACGTCACTTCAACATCCCTACAACGTCTCTTCAACGTCACTTCAACATCCCTACAACGTCTCTTCAACGTCTCTTCAACATCCCTACAACGTCTCTTCAACGTCACTTCAACATCCCTACAACATCACTTCAACATCCCTACAACGTCTCTTCAACGTCACTTCAACATCCCTACAACATCTCTTCAACGTCACTTCAACATCCCTGCAACGTCTCTTCAACGTCACTTCAACATCCCTACAACGTCTCTTCAACGTCACTTCAACATCCCTACAACGTCTCTTCAACGTCACTTCAACATCTCTTCAACGTCACTTCAACATCCCTACAATGTCTCTTCCACGTCACTTCAACATCCCTACAATGTCTCTTCAACGTAACTTCAACATCCCTACAACGTCTCTTCAACGTCACTTCAACATCCCTACAACATCACTTCAACATCCCTACAACGTCTCTTCAACGTAACTTCAACATCCCTACAACGTCTCTTCAACGTCACTTCAACATCCCCACAACGTCTCTTCAACGTCACTTCAACATCCCCACAACGTCTCTTCAACATCCCTACAACGTCTCTTCAACGTCAATTCAACATCTCTTCAACGTCCCTTCAACGTCACTTCAACATCCCTACAACGTCCCTTCAACGTCACTTCAACATCCCTACAACGTCTCTTCAACGTCACTTCAACATCCCTACAACGTCTCTTCAACGTCACTTCAACATCCCTACAACATCTCTTCAACATCTCTTCAACATCCCTACAACGTCTCTTCAACGTCACTTCAACATCCCTACAACGTCACTTCAACATCACTTCAACATCCCTACAACATCTCTTCAACGTCACTTCAACATCCCTACAACATCTCTTCAACGTCACTTCAACATCCCTACAACGTCTCTTCAACGTCACTTCAACATCCTTACAACGTCTCTTCAACGTCACTTCAACATCCCTACAACGTCACTTCAACATCCGTACAACGTCTCTTCAACGTCACTTCAAAATCCCTACAACGTCCCTTCAAAATCCCTACAACGTCTCTTCAACGTCACTTCAACATCCCTACAACGTCTCTTCAACGTCACTTCAACATCTCTTCAACGTCACTTCAACATCCCTACAATGTCTCTTCCACGTCACTTCAACATCCCTACAACGTCTCTTCAACGTAACTTCAACATCCCTACAACGTCTCTTCAACGTCACTTCAACATCCCCACGTCTCTTCAACATCCCTACAACGTCTCTTCAACGTCACTTCAACATCTCTTCAACGTCCCTTCAACGTCACTTCAACATCCCTACAACGTCCCTTCAACGTCACTTCAACATCCCTACAACGTCTCTTCAACGTCACTTCAACATCCCTACAACGTCTCTTCAACATCTCTTCAACATCCCTACAACGTCTCTTCAACGTCACTTCAACATCCCTACAACGTCTCTTCAACGTCACTTCAACATCCCTACAACGTCTCTTCAACGTCACTTCAACATCCCCACAACGTCTCTTCAACGTCACTTCAACATCCCCACAACGTCTCTTCAACATCCCTACAACGTCTCTTCAACGTCAATTCAACATCTCTTCAACGTCCCTTCAACGTCACTTCAACATCCCTACAACGTCCCTTCAACGTCACTTCAACATCCCTACAACGTCTCTTCAACGTCACTTCAACATCCCTACAACGTCTCTTCAACGTCACTTCAACATCCCTACAACATCTCTTCAACATCTCTTCAACATCCCTACAACGTCTCTTCAACGTCACTTCAACATCCCTACAACGTCACTTCAACATCACTTCAACATCCCTACAACATCTCTTCAACGTCACTTCAACATCCCTACAACATCTCTTCAACGTCACTTCAACATCCCTACAACGTCTCTTCAACGTCACTTCAACATCCTTACAACGTCTCTTCAACGTCACTTCAACATCCCTACAACGTCACTTCAACATCCGTACAACGTCTCTTCAACGTCACTTCAAAATCCCTACAACGTCCCTTCAAAATCCCTACAACGTCTCTTCAACGTCACTTCAACATCCCTACAACGTCTCTTCAACGTCACTTCAACATCTCTTCAACGTCACTTCAACATCCCTACAATGTCTCTTCCACGTCACTTCAACATCCCTACAACGTCTCTTCAACGTAACTTCAACATCCCTACAACGTCTCTTCAACGTCACTTCAACATCCCCACGTCTCTTCAACATCCCTACAACGTCTCTTCAACGTCACTTCAACATCTCTTCAACGTCCCTTCAACGTCACTTCAACATCCCTACAACGTCCCTTCAACGTCACTTCAACATCCCTACAACGTCTCTTCAACGTCACTTCAACATCCCTACAACGTCTCTTCAACATCTCTTCAACATCCCTACAACGTCTCTTCAACGTCACTTCAACATCCCTACAACGTCTCTTCAACGTCACTTCAACATCCCTGCAACGTCTCTTCAACGTCACTTCAACATCCCTACAACGTCTCTTCAACGTCACTTCAACATCCCTACAACGTCTCTTCAACGTCACTTCAACATCTCTTCAACGTCACTTCAACATCCCTACAATGTCTCTTCCACGTCACTTCAACATCCCTACAACATCTCTTCAACGTCACTTCAACATCCCTGCAACGTCTCTTCAACGTCACTTCAACATCCCTACAACGTCTCTTCAACGTCACTTCAACATCCCTACAACGTCTCTTCAACGTCACTTCAACATCTCTTCAACGTCACTTCAACATCCCTACAATGTCTCTTCCACGTCACTTCAACATCCCTACAACGTCTCTTCAACGTAACTTCAACATCCCCACAACGTCTCTTCAACGTCACTTCAACATCCCCACAACGTCTCTTCAACATCCCTACAACGTCTCTTCAACGTCACTTCAACATCTCTTCAACGTCCCTTCAACGTCACTTCAACATCCCTACAACGTCCCTTCAACGTCACTTCAACATCCCTACAACGTCTCTTCAACGTCACATCAACATCCCTACAACGTCTCTTCAACATCTCTTCAACATCCCTACAACGTCTCTTCAACGTCACTTCAACATCCCTACAACGTCTCTTCAACGTCACTTCAACATCCCTACGTCACTACAACGTCACTTCAACATCCCTACAACATCTCTTCAACGTCACTTCAACATCCCTACAATGTCACTTCAACATCCCTACAACGTCTCTTCAACGTCACTTCAACATCCCTACAACATCTCTTCAACGTCACTTCAACATCCCTACAACGTCTCTTCAACGTCACTTCAACATCCTTACAACGTCTCTTCAACGTCACTTCAACATCCCTACAACGTCACTTCAACATCCGTACAACGTCTCTTCAACGTCACTTCAAAATCCCTACAACGTCACTTCAACATCCCTACAACGTCTCTTCAACGTCACTTCAACATCCTTACAACGTCTCTTCAACGTCACTTCAACATCCCTACAACGTCACTTCAACATCCGTACAACGTCTCTTCAACGTCACTTCAAAATCCCTACAACGTCCCTTCAACATCCTTACAACGTCTCTTCAACGTCACTTCAACATCCGTACAACGTCTCTTCAACGTCACTTCAAAATCCCTACAACGTCCCTTCAACATCCCTACAACGTCTTTTCAACGTCACTTCAACATCCCTACAACGTCTCTTCAACGTCACTTCAACATCTCTTCAACGTCACTTCAACATCCCTACAATGTCTCTTCCACGTCACTTCAACATCCCTACAACGTCTCTTCAACGTAACTTCAACATCCCTACAACGTCTCTTCAACGTCACTTCAACATCCCCACAACGTCTCTTCAACATCCCTACAACGTCTCTTCAACGTCACTTCAACATCTCTTCAACGTCCCTTCAACATCCCTACAACGTCCCTTCAACGTCACTTCAACATCCCTACAACGTCTCTTCAACGTCACTTCAACATCCCTACAACGTCTCTTCAACATCTCTTCAACATCCCTACAACGTCTCTTCAACGTCACTTCAACATCCCTACAACGTCTCTTCAACGTCACTTCAACATCCCTACAACGTCACTTCAACATCACTTCAACATCCCTACAACATCTCTTCAACGTCACTTCAACATCCCTACAATGTCACTTCAACATCCCTACAACGTCTCTTCAACGTCACTTCAACATCCCTACAACGTCACTTAAACATCCGTACGTCTCTTCAACGTCACTTCAAAATCCCTACAACGTCCCTTCAACGTCACTTCAACATCCCTACAACGTCTCTTCAACGTCACTTCAACATCCCTACAACGTCACTTCGTCACTTCAACATCCCTACAACGTCTCTTCAACGTCACTTCAACATCCCTACAACGTCTCTTCAACGTCACTTCAACATCCCTACAACGTCTCTTCAACGTCTCTTCAACATCCCTACAACGTCTCTTCAACGTCACTTCAACATCCCTACAACATCACTTCAACATCCCTACAACGTCTCTTCAACGTCACTTCAACATCCCTACAACATCTCTTCAACGTCACTTCAACATCCCTGCAACGTCTCTTCAACGTCACTTCAACATCCCTACAACGTCTCTTCAACGTCACTTCAACATCCCTACAACGTCTCTTCAACGTCACTTCAACATCTCTTCAACGTCACTTCAACATCCCTACAATGTCTCTTCCACGTCACTTCAACATCCCTACAATGTCTCTTCAACGTAACTTCAACATCCCTACAACGTCTCTTCAACGTCACTTCAACATCCCTACAACATCACTTCAACATCCCTACAACGTCTCTTCAACGTAACTTCAACATCCCTACAACGTCTCTTCAACGTCACTTCAACATCCCCACAACGTCTCTTCAACGTCACTTCAACATCCCCACAACGTCTCTTCAACATCCCTACAACGTCTCTTCAACGTCAATTCAACATCTCTTCAACGTCCCTTCAACGTCACTTCAACATCCCTACAACGTCCCTTCAACGTCACTTCAACATCCCTACAACGTCTCTTCAACGTCACTTCAACATCCCTACAACGTCTCTTCAACGTCACTTCAACATCCCTACAACATCTCTTCAACATCTCTTCAACATCCCTACAACGTCTCTTCAACGTCACTTCAACATCCCTACAACGTCACTTCAACATCACTTCAACATCCCTACAACATCTCTTCAACGTCACTTCAACATCCCTACAACATCTCTTCAACGTCACTTCAACATCCCTACAACGTCTCTTCAACGTCACTTCAACATCCTTACAACGTCTCTTCAACGTCACTTCAACATCCCTACAACGTCACTTCAACATCCGTACAACGTCTCTTCAACGTCACTTCAAAATCCCTACAACGTCCCTTCAAAATCCCTACAACGTCTCTTCAACGTCACTTCAACATCCCTACAACGTCTCTTCAACGTCACTTCAACATCTCTTCAACGTCACTTCAACATCCCTACAATGTCTCTTCCACGTCACTTCAACATCCCTACAACGTCTCTTCAACGTAACTTCAACATCCCTACAACGTCTCTTCAACGTCACTTCAACATCCCCACGTCTCTTCAACATCCCTACAACGTCTCTTCAACGTCACTTCAACATCTCTTCAACGTCCCTTCAACGTCACTTCAACATCCCTACAACGTCCCTTCAACGTCACTTCAACATCCCTACAACGTCTCTTCAACGTCACTTCAACATCCCTACAACGTCTCTTCAACATCTCTTCAACATCCCTACAACGTCTCTTCAACGTCACTTCAACATCCCTACAACGTCTCTTCAACGTCACTTCAACATCCCTACAACATCTCTTCAACGTCACTTCAACATCCCTGCAACGTCTCTTCAACGTCACTTCAACATCCCTACAACGTCTCTTCAACGTCACTTCAACATCCCTACAACGTCTCTTCAACGTCACTTCAACATCTCTTCAACGTCACTTCAACATCCCTACAATGTCTCTTCCACGTCACTTCAACATCCCTACAACGTCTCTTCAACGTAACTTCAACATCCCCACAACGTCTCTTCAACGTCACTTCAACATCCCCACAACGTCTCTTCAACATCCCTACAACGTCTCTTCAACGTCACTTCAACATCTCTTCAACGTCCCTTCAACGTCACTTCAACATCCCTACAACGTCCCTTCAACGTCACTTCAACATCCCTACAACGTCTCTTCAACGTCACATCAACATCCCTACAACGTCTCTTCAACATCTCTTCAACATCCCTACAACGTCTCTTCAACGTCACTTCAACATCCCTACAACGTCTCTTCAACGTCACTTCAACATCCCTACGTCACTACAACGTCACTTCAACATCCCTACAACATCTCTTCAACGTCACTTCAACATCCCTACAATGTCACTTCAACATCCCTACAACGTCTCTTCAACGTCACTTCAACATCCCTACAACATCTCTTCAACGTCACTTCAACATCCCTACAACGTCTCTTCAACGTCACTTCAACATCCTTACAACGTCTCTTCAACGTCACTTCAACATCCCTACAACGTCACTTCAACATCCGTACAACGTCTCTTCAACGTCACTTCAAAATCCCTACAACGTCACTTCAACATCCCTACAACGTCTCTTCAACGTCACTTCAACATCCTTACAACGTCTCTTCAACGTCACTTCAACATCCCTACAACGTCACTTCAACATCCGTACAACGTCTCTTCAACGTCACTTCAAAATCCCTACAACGTCCCTTCAACATCCCTACAACGTCTCTTCAACGTCACTTCAACATCCCTACAACGTCTCTTCAACGTCACTTCAACATCTCTTCAACGTCACTTCAACAT
Source organism: Telmatherina bonti (assembly GCF_933228915.1). Taxonomy (NCBI): domain Eukaryota; kingdom Metazoa; phylum Chordata; class Actinopteri; order Atheriniformes; family Telmatherinidae; genus Telmatherina; species Telmatherina bonti. The sequence continues at coordinate 2,963,010 of NC_136617.1, forward strand.
CCCTACAATGTCTCTTCCACGTCACTTCAACATCCCTACAACGTCTCTTCAACGTAACTTCAACATCCCTACAACGTCTCTTCAACGTCACTTCAACATCCCCACAACGTCTCTTCAACATCCCTACAACGTCTCTTCAACGTCACTTCAACATCTCTTCAACGTCCCTTCAACATCCCTACAACGTCCCTTCAACGTCACTTCAACATCCCTACAACGTCTCTTCAACGTCACTTCAACATCCCTACAACGTCTCTTCAACATCTCTTCAACATCCCTACAACGTCACTTCGTCACTTCAACATCCCTACAACGTCTCTTCAACGTCACTTCAACATCCCTACAACGTCTCTTCAACGTCACTTCAACATCCCTACAACGTCTCTTCAACGTCTCTTAAACATCCCTACAACGTCTCTTCAACGTCACTTCAACATCCCTACAACATCACTTTAACATCCCTACAACGTCTCTTCAACGTCACTTCAACATCCCTACAACATCTCTTCAACGTCACTTCAACATCCCTGCAACGTCTCTTCAACGTCACTTCAACATCCCTACAACGTCTCTTCAACGTCACTTCAACATCCCTACAACGTCTCTTCAACGTCACTTCAACATCTCTTCAACGTCACTTCAACATCCCTACAATGTCTCTTCCACGTCACTTCAACATCCCTACAACGTCTCTTCAACGTAACTTCAACATCCCTACAACGTCTCTTCAACGTCACTTCAACATCCCCACAACGTCTCTTCAACATCCCTACAACGTCTCTTCAACGTCACTTCAACATCTCTTCAACGTCCCTTCAACGTCACTTCAACATCCCTACAACGTCTCTTCAACGTCACTTCAACATCCCTACAACGTCACTTCAACATCCCTACAACATCTCTTCAACGTCACTTCAACATCCCTACAACGTCTCTTCAACGTCACTTCAACATCCTTACAACGTCTCTTCAACGTCACTTCAACATCCCTACAACGTCACTTCAACATCCGTACAACGTCTCTTCAACGTCACTTCAAAATCCCTACAACGTCCCTTCAACATCCCTACAACGTCTCTTCAACGTCACTTCAACATCCCTACAACGTCTCTTCAACGTCACTTCAACATCTCTTCAACGTCACTTCAACATCCCTACAACGTCTCTTCAACGTAACTTCAACATCCCTACAACGTCTCTTCAACGTCACTTCAACATCCCCACAACGTCTCTTCAACATCCCTACAACGTCTATTCAACGTCACTTCAACATCCCTTCAACGTCCCTTCAACATCACTTCAACATCCCTACAACGTCCCTTCAACGTCACTTCAACATCCCTACAACGTCTCTTCAACGTCACTTCAACATCCCTACAACGTCTCTTCAACATCTCTTCAACATCCCTACGTCTCTTCAACGTCACTTCAACATCCCTACAACGTCTCTTCAACATCACTTCAACATCCCTACAACGTCTCTTCAACGTCACTTCAACATCCCTACAACATCACTTCAACATCCCTACAACGTCTCTTCAACGTCACTTCAACATCCCTACAACATCTCTTCAACGTCACTTCAACATCCCTGCAACGTCTCTTCAACGTCACTTCAACATCCCTACAACGTCTCTTCAACGTCACTTCAACATCCCTACAACGTCTCTTCAACGTCACTTCAACATCTCTTCAACGTCACTTCAACATCCCTACAATGTCTCTTCCACGTCACTTCAACATCCCTACAACGTCTCTTCAACGTAACTTCAACATCCCCACAACGTCTCTTCAACGTCACTTCAACATCCCCACAACGTCTCTTCAACATCCCTACAACGTCTCTTCAACGTCACTTCAACATCTCTTCAACGTCCCTTCAACGTCACTTCAACATCCCTACAACGTCCCTTCAACGTCACTTCAACATCCCTACAACGTCTCTTCAACGTCACATCAACATCCCTACAACGTCTCTTCAACATCTCTTCAACATCCCTACAACGTCTCTTCAACGTCACTTCAACATCCCTACAACGTCTCTTCAACGTCACTTCAACATCCCTACAACGTCACTACAACGTCACTTCAACATCCCTACAACATCTCTTCAACGTCACTTCAACATCCTTACAATGTCACTTCAACATCCCTACAACGTCTCTTCAACGTCACTTCAACATCCCTACAACATCTCTTCAACGTCACTTCAACATCCCTACAACGTCTCTTCAACGTCACTTCAACATCCTTACAACGTCTCTTCAACGTCACTTCAACATCCCTACAACGTCACTTCAACATCCGTACAACGTCTCTTCAACGTCACTTCAAAATCCCTACAACGTCCCTTCAACATCCCTACAACGTCTCTTCAACGTCACTTCAACATCCTTACAACGTCTCTTCAACGTCACTTCAACATCCCTACAACGTCACTTCAACATCCGTACAACGTCTCTTCAACGTCACTTCAAAATCCCTACAACGTCCCTTCAACATCCCTACAACGTCTCTTCAACGTCACTTCAACATCCCTACAACGTCTCTTCAACGTCACTTCAACATCTCTTCAACGTCACTTCAACATCCCTACAATGTCTCTTCCACGTCACTTCAACATCCCTACAACGTCTCTTCAACGTAACTTCAACATCCCTACAACGTCTCTTCAACGTCACTTCAACATCCCCACAACGTCTCTTCAACATCCCTACAACGTCTCTTCAACGTCACTTCAACATCTCTTCAACGTCCCTTCAACATCCCTACAACGTCCCTTCAACGTCACTTCAACATCCCTACAACGTCTCTTCAACGTCACTTCAACATCCCTACAACGTCTCTTCAACATCTCTTCAACATCCCTACAACGTCTCTTCAACGTCACTTCAACATCCCTACAACGTCTCTTCAACGTCACTTCAACATCCCTACAACGTCACTTCAACATCACTTCAACATCCCTACAACATCTCTTCAACGTCACTTCAACATCCCTACAATGTCACTTCAACATCCCTACAACGTCTCTTCAACGTCACTTAAACATCCCTACAACGTCACTTAAACATCCGTACGTCTCTTCAACGTCACTTCAAAATCCCTACAACGTCCCTTCAACGTCACTTCAACATCCCTACAACGTCTCTTCAACGTCACTTCAACATCCCTACAACGTCACTTCGTCACTTCAACATCCCTACAACGTCTCTTCAACGTCACTTCAACATCCCTACAACGTCTCTTCAACGTCACTTCAACATCCCTACAACGTCTCTTCAACGTCTCTTCAACATCCCTACAACGTCTCTTCAACGTCACTTCAACATCCCTACAACATCACTTCAACATCCCTACAACGTCTCTTCAACGTCACTTCAACATCCCTACAACATCTCTTCAACGTCACTTCAACATCCCTGCAACGTCTCTTCAACGTAACTTCAACATCCCTACAACGTCTCTTCAACGTCACTTCAACATCCCCACAACGTCTCTTCAACATCCCTACAACGTCTCTTCAACGTCACTTCAACATCTCTTCAACGTCCCTTCAACGTCACTTCAACATCCCTACAACGTCTCTTCAACGTCACTTCAACATCCCTACAACGTCACTTCAACATCCCTACAACATCTCTTCAACGTCACTTCAACATCCCTACAACGTCTCTTCAACGTCACTTCAACATCCTTACAACGTCTCTTCAACGTCACTTCAACATCCCTACAACGTCACTTCAACATCCGTACAACGTCTCTTCAACGTCACTTCAAAATCCCTACAACGTCCCTTCAACATCCCTACAACGTCTCTTCAACGTCACTTCAACATCCCTACAACGTCTCTTCAACGTCACTTCAACATCTCTTCAACGTCACTTCAACATCCCTACAACGTCTCTTCAACGTAACTTCAACATCCCTACAACGTCTCTTCAACGTCACTTCAACATCCCCACAACGTCTCTTCAACATCCCTACAACGTCTATTCAACGTCACTTCAACATCCCTTCAACGTCCCTTCAACATCACTTCAACATCCCTACAACATCCCTTCAACGTCACTTCAACATCCCTACAACGTCTGTTCAACGTCACTTCAACATCCCTACAACGTCTCTTCAACATCTCTTCAACATCCCTACGTCTCTTCAACGTCACTTCAACATCCCTACAACGTCTCTTCAACATCACTTCAACATCCCTACAACGTCTCTTCAACGTCACTTCAACATCCCTACAACATCACTTCAACATCCCTACAACGTCTCTTCAACGTCACTTCAACATCCCTACAACATCTCTTCAACGTCACTTCAACATCCCTGCAACGTCTCTTCAACGTCACTTCAACATCCCTACAACGTCTCTTCAACGTCACTTCAACATCCCTACAACGTCTCTTCAACGTCACTTCAACATCTCTTCAACGTCACTTCAACATCCCTACAATGTCTCTTCCACGTCACTTCAACTTCCCTACAACGTCTCTTCAACGTAACTTAAAAATCCCCACAACGTCTCTTCAACGTCACTTCAACATCTCTTCAACGTCCCTTCAACGTCACTTCAACATCCCCACAACGTCCCTTCAACGTCACTTCAACATCCCTACGTCTCTTCAACGTCACATCAACATCCCTACAACGTCTCTTCAACATCTCTTCAACATCCCTACAACGTCTCTTCAACGTCACTTCAACATCCCTACAACGTCTCTTCAACGTCACTTCAACATCCCTACAACGTCACTACAACGTCACTTCAACATCCCTACAACATCTCTTCAACGTCACTTCAACATCCCTACAATGTCACTTCAACATCCCTACAACGTCTCTTCAACGTCACTTCAACATCCCTACAACATCTCTTCAACGTCACTTCAACATCCCTACAACGTCTCTTCAACGTCACTTCAACATCCTTACAACGTCTCTTCAACGTCACTTCAACATCCCTACAACGTCACTTCAACATCCTTACAACGTCTCTTCAACGTCACTTCAACATCCCTACAACGTCACTTCAACATCCGTACAACGTCTCTTCAACGTCACTTCAAAATCCCTACAACGTCCCTTCAACATCCCTACAACGTCTCTTCAACGTCACTTCAACATCCCTACGTCTCTTCAACGTCACTTCAACATCTCTTCAACGTCACTTCAACATCCCTACAACGTCTCTTCAACGTAACTTCAACATCCCTACAACGTCTCTTCAACGTCACTTCAACATCCCCACAACGTCTCTTCAACATCCCTACAACGTCTATTCAACGTCACTTCAACATCCCTTCAACGTCCCTTCAACATCACTTCAACATCCCTACAACGTCCCTTCAACGTCACTTCAACATCCCTACAACGTCTCTTCAACGTCACTTCAACATCCCTACAACGTCTCTTCAACATCTCTTCAACATCCCTACGTCTCTTCAACGTCACTTCAACATCCCTACAACGTCTCTTCAACATCACTTCAACATCCCTACAACGTCTCTTCAACGTCACTTCAACATCCCTACAACATCACTTCAACATCCCTACAACGTCTCTTCAACGTCACTTCAACATCCCTACAACATCTCTTCAACGTCACTTCAACATCCCTGCAACGTCTCTTCAACGTCACTTCAACATCCCTACAACGTCTCTTCAACGTCACTTCAACATCCCTACAACGTCTCTTCAACGTCACTTCAACATCTCTTCAACGTCACTTCAACATCCCTACAATGTCTCTTCCACGTCACTTCAACATCCCTACAACGTCTCTTCAACGTAACTTCAACATCCCCACAACGTCTCTTCAACGTCACTTCAACATCCCCACAACGTCTCTTCAACATCCCTACAACGTCTCTTCAACGTCACTTCAACATCTCTTCAACGTCCCTTCAACGTCACTTCAACATCCCTACAACGTCCCTTCAACGTCACTTCAACATCCCTACAACGTCTCTTCAACGTCACATCAACATCCCTACAACGTCTCTTCAACATCTCTTCAACATCCCTACAACGTCTCTTCAACGTCACTTCAACATCCCTACAACGTCTCTTCAACGTCACTTCAACATCCCTACAACGTCACTACAACGTCACTTCAACATCCCTACAACATCTCTTCAACGTCACTTCAACATCCCTACAATGTCACTTCAACATCCCTACAACGTCTCTTCAACGTCACTTCAACATCCCTACAACATCTCTTCAACGTCACTTCAACATCCCTACAACGTCTCTTCAACGTCACTTCAACATCCTTACAACGTCTCTTCAACGTCACTTCAACATCCCTACAACGTCACTTCAACATCCGTACAACGTCTCTTCAACGTCACTTCAAAATCCCTACAACGTCCCTTCAACATCCCTACAACGTCTCTTCAACGTCACTTCAACATCCTTACAACGTCTCTTCAACGTCACTTCAACATCCCTACAACGTCACTTCAACATCCGTACAACGTCTCTTCAACGTCACTTCAAAATCCCTACAACGTCCCTTCAACATCCCTACAACGTCTCTTCAACGTCACTTCAACATCCCTACAACGTCTCTTCAACGTCACTTCAACATCTCTTCAACGTCACTTCAACATCCCTACAATGTCTCTTCCACGTCACTTCAACATCCCTACAACGTCTCTTCAACGTAACTTCAACATCCCTACAACGTCTCTTCAACGTCACTTCAACATCCCCACAACGTCTCTTCAACATCCCTACAACGTCTCTTCAACGTCACTTCAACATCTCTTCAACGTCCCTTCAACATCCCTACAACGTCCCTTCAACGTCACTTCAACATCCCTACGTCTCTTCAACGTCACTTCAACATCCCTACAACGTCTCTTCAACATCTCTTCAACATCCCTACAACGTCTCTTCAACGTCACTTCAACATCCCTACAACGTCTCTTCAACGTCACTTCAACATCCCTACAACGTCACTTCAACATCACTTCAACATCCCTACAACATCTCTTCAACGTCACTTCAACATCCCTACAATGTCACTTCAACATCCCTACAACGTCTCTTCAACGTCACTTAAACATCCCTACAACGTCACTTAAACATCCGTACGTCTCTTCAACGTCACTTCAAAATCCCTACAACGTCCCTTCAACGTCATTTCAACATCCCTACAACGTCTCTTCAACGTCACTTCAACATCCCTACAACGTCACTTCGTCACTTCAACATCCCTACAACGTCTCTTCAACGTCACTTCAACATCCCTACAACGTCTCTTCAACGTCACTTCAACATCCCTACAACGTCTCTTCAACGTCTCTTCAACATCCCTACAACGTCTCTTCAACGTCACTTCAACATCCCTACAACATCACTTCAACATCCCTACAACGTCTCTTCAACGTCACTTCAACATCCCTACAACATCTCTTCAACGTCACTTCAACATCCCTGCAACGTCTCTTCAACGTAACTTCAACATCCCTACAACGTCTCTTCAACGTCACTTCAACATCCCCACAACGTCTCTTCAACATCCCTACAACGTCTCTTCAACGTCACTTCAACATCTCTTCAACGTCCCTTCAACGTCACTTCAACATCCCTACAACGTCTCTTCAACGTCACTTCAACATCCCTACAACGTCACTTCAACATCCCTACAACATCTCTTCAACGTCACTTCAACATCCCTACAACGTCTCTTCAACGTCACTTCAACATCCTTACAACGTCTCTTCAACGTCACTTCAACATCCCTACAACGTCACTTCAACATCCGTACAACGTCTCTTCAACGTCACTTCAAAATCCCTACAACGTCCCTTCAACATCCCTACAACGTCTCTTCAACGTCACTTCAACATCCCTACAACGTCTCTTCAACGTCACTTCAACATCTCTTCAACGTCACTTCAACATCCCTACAACGTCTCTTCAACGTAACTTCAACATCCCTACAACGTCTCTTCAACGTCACTTCAACATCCCCACAACGTCTCTTCAACATCCCTACAACGTCTATTCAACGTCACTTCAACATCCCTTCAACGTCCCTTCAACATCACTTCAACATCCCTACAACATCCCTTCAACGTCACTTCAACATCCCTACAACGTCTCTTCAACGTCACTTCAACATCTCTTCAACGTCACTTCAACATCCCTACAATGTCTCTTCAACGTCACTTCAACATCCCTACAACGTCTCTTCAACATCACTTCAACATCCCTACAACGTCTCTTCAACGTCACTTCAACATCCCTACAACATCACTTCAACATCCCTACAACGTCTCTTCAACGTCACTTCAACATCCCTACAACATCTCTTCAACGTCACTTCAACATCCCTGCAACGTCTCTTCAACGTCACTTCAACATCCCTACAACGTCTCTTCAACGTCACTTCAACATCCCTACAACGTCTCTTCAACGTCACTTCAACATCTCTTCAACGTCACTTCAACATCCCTACAATGTCTCTTCCACGTCACTTCAACATCCCTACAACGTCTCTTCAACGTAACTTCAACATCCCCACAACGTCTCTTCAACGTCACTTCAACATCCCCACAACGTCTCTTCAACATCCCTACAACGTCTCTTCAACGTCACTTCAACATCTCTTCAACGTCCCTTCAACGTCACTTCAACATCCCCACAACGTCCCTTCAACGTCACTTCAACATCCCTACAACGTCTCTTCAACGTCACATCAACATCCCTACAACGTCTCTTCAACATCTCTTCAACATCCCTACAACGTCTCTTCAACGTCACTTCAACATCCCTACAACGTCTCTTCAACGTCACTTCAACATCCCTACAACGTCACTACAACGTCACTTCAACATCCCTACAACATCTCTTCAACGTCACTTCAACATCCCTACAATGTCACTTCAACATCCCTACAACGTCTCTTCAACGTCACTTCAACATCCCTACAACATCTCTTCAACGTCACTTCAACATCCCTACAACGTCTCTTCAACGTCACTTCAACATCCCCACAACGTCTCTTCAACATCCCTACAACGTCTATTCAACGTCACTTCAACATCCCTTCAACGTCCCTTCAACATCACTTCAACATCCCTACAACATCCCTTCAACGTCACTTCAACATCCCTACAACGTCTCTTCAACGTCACTTCAACATCCCTACAACGTCTCTTCAACATCTCTTCAACATCCCTACGTCTCTTCAACGTCACTTCAACATCCCTACAACGTCTCTTCAACATCACTTCAACATCCCTACAACGTCTCTTCAACGTCACTTCAACATCCCTACAACATCACTTCAACATCCCTACAACGTCTCTTCAACGTCACTTCAACATCCCTACAACATCTCTTCAACGTCACTTCAACATCCCTGCAACGTCTCTTCAACGTCACTTCAACATCCCTACAACGTCTCTTCAACGTCACTTCAACATCCCTACAACGTCTCTTCAACGTCACTTCAACATCTCTTCAACGTCACTTCAACATCCCTACAATGTCTCTTCCACGTCACTTCAACATCCCTACAACGTCTCTTCAACGTAACTTCAACATCCCCACAACGTCTCTTCAACGTCACTTCAACATCCCCACAACGTCTCTTCAACATCCCTACAACGTCTCTTCAACGTCACTTCAACATCTCTTCAACGTCCCTTCAACGTCACTTCAACATCCCCACAACGTCCCTTCAACGTCACTTCAACATCCCTACAACGTCTCTTCAACGTCACATCAACATCCCTACAACGTCTCTTCAACATCTCTTCAACATCCCTACAACGTCTCTTCAACGTCACTTCAACATCCCTACAACGTCTCTTCAACGTCACTTCAACATCCCTACAACGTCACTACAACGTCACTTCAACATCCCTACAACATCTCTTCAACGTCACTTCAACATCCCTACAATGTCACTTCAACATCCCTACAACGTCTCTTCAACGTCACTTCAACATCCCTACAACATCTCTTCAACGTCACTTCAACATCCCTACAACGTCTCTTCAACGTCACTTCAACATCCTTACAACGTCTCTTCAACGTCACTTCAACATCCCTACAACGTCACTTCAACATCCGTACAACGTCTCTTCAACGTCACTTCAAAATCCCTACAACGTCCCTTCAACATCCCTACAACGTCTCTTCAACGTCACTTCAACATCCTTACAACGTCTCTTCAACGTCACTTCAACATCCCTACAACGTCACTTCAACATCCGTACAACGTCTCTTCAACGTCACTTCAAAATCCCTACAACGTCCCTTCAACATCCCTACAACGTCTCTTCAACGTCACTTCAACATCCCTACAACGTCTCTTCAACGTCACTTCAACATCTCTTCAACGTCACTTCAACATCCCTACAATGTCTCTTCCACGTCACTTCAACATCCCTACAACGTCTCTTCAACGTAACTTCAACATCCCTACAACGTCTCTTCAACGTCACTTCAACATCCCCACAACGTCTCTTCAACATCCCTACGTCTCTTCAACGTCACTTCAACATCTCTTCAACGTCCCTTCAACATCCCTACAACGTCCCTTCAACGTCACTTCAACATCCCTACAACGTCTCTTCAACGTCACTTCAACATCCCTACAACGTCTCTTCAACATCTCTTCAACATCCCTACAACGTCTCTTCAACGTCACTTCAACATCCCTACAACGTCTCTTCAACGTCACTTCAACATCCCTACAACGTCACTTCAACATCACTTCAACATCCCTACAACATCTCTTCAACGTCACTTCAACATCCCTACAATGTCACTTCAACATCCCTACAACGTCTCTTCAACGTCACTTAAACATCCCTACAACGTCACTTAAACATCCGTACGTCTCTTCAACGTCACTTCAAAATCCCTACAACGTCTCTTCAACGTCACTTCAACATCCCTACAACATCTCTTCAACGTCACTTCAACATCCCTACAACATCCCTACAACGTCTCTTCAACGTCACTTCAACATCCCTACAACATCACTTCAACATCCCTACAACGTCTCTTCAACGTCACTTCAACATCCCTACAACATCTCTTCAACGTCACTTCAACATCCCTGCAACGTCTCTTCAACGTCACTTCAACATCCCTACAACGTCTCTTCAACGTCACTTCAACATCCCTACAACGTCTCTTCAACGTCACTTCAACATCTCTTCAACGTCACTTCAACATCCCTACAATGTCTCTTCCACGTCACTTCAACATCCCTACAACGTCTCTTCAACGTAACTTCAACATCCCTACAACGTCTCTTCAACGTCACTTCAACATCCCCACAACGTCTCTTCAACATCCCTACAACGTCTCTTCAACGTCACTTCAACATCTCTTCAACGTCCCTTCAACGTCACTTCAACATCCCTACAACGTCCCTTCAACGTCACTTCAACATCCCTACAACGTCTCTTCAACGTCACTTCAACATCCCTACAACGTCACTTCAACATCCCTACAACATCTCTTCAACGTCACTTCAACATCCCTACAACGTCTCTTCAACGTCACTTCAACATCCTTAAAACGTCTCTTCAACGTCACTTCAACATGACTACAACGTCACTTCAACATCCGTACGTCTCTTCAACGTCACTTCAAAATCCCTACAACGTCCCTTCAACATCCCTACAACGTCTCTTCAACATCCCTACGTCTCTTCAACGTCCCTACAATGTCTCTTCAACGTCTCGTCAACGTCCCTGTAATGTCTCTTCAACGTCCCTTTAATGTCTCTTCAATGTCTCTTCAACGTTCCTACAATGTCTCTTCAACGTCCCTTTAATGTCTCTTCAATGTCTCTTCAACGTCCCTACAATGTCTCTTCAACGTCTCTTCAACGTCCCTACAATGTCTCTTCAACGTTTCTTCAACGTCCCTACAATGTCTCTTCAACGTCTCATCAACGTCCCTACAATGTCTCTTCAACGTCTGTTCAACGTCCCTACAATGTCTCTTCAACGTCTCTTTAACGTCCCTACAATGTCTCTTCAACGTCTCTTCCACGTCTCTTCAACGTCCCTACAATGTCTCTTCAACGTCTCTTCAACGTCCCTACAATGTCTCTTCAACGTCCCTACAATGTCTCTTCAACGTCTCTTCAACGTCTCTTCCACGTCTCTTCAACGTCCCTACAATGTCTCTTCAACGTCTCTTCAACGTCCCTACAATGTCTCTTCAACGTCTCTACAACGTCCCTACAATGTCTCTTCAACGTCCCTACAATGTCTCTTCAACGTCTCTTCAACATCCCTACAACATTTCTTCAACGACATTCAACAACCCTACAACGTCTCTTCAACGTCTCTTCAACATCCCTACAACGTCCCTTCAACGTCACTTCAACATCCCTACAACGTCTCTTCAACGTCACTTCAACATCCCTACAACATCTCTTCAACGTCACTTCAACATCCCTACAACATCTCTTCAACGTCACTTCAACATCCCTACAACATCTCTTCAACGTCACTTCAACATCCCTACAACGTCTCTTCAACGTCACTTCAACATCCCTACAACGTCCCTTAAACGTCACTTCAACATCCCTGCAACGTCACTTCAACATCCCTACAACGTCTCTTCAACGTCCCTTCAACGTCACTTCAACATCCCTACAACGTCACTTCAACATCCCTACAACGTCTCTTCAACATCCCTACGTCTCTTCAACGTCCCTACAATGTCTCTTCAACGTCCCTACAATGTCTCTTCAACGTCTCGTCAACGTCCCTGTAATGTCTCTTCAACGTCCCTTTAATGTCTCTTCAATGTCTCTTCAACGTTCCTACAATGTCTCTTCAACGTCCCTTTAATGTCTCTTCAATGTCTCTTCAACGTCCCTACAATGTCTCTTCAACGTCTCTTCAACGTCCCTACAATGTCTCTTCAACGTTTCTTCAACGTCCCTACAATGTCTCTTCAACGTCTCATCAACGTCCCTACAATGTTTCTTCAACGTCTCTTCAACGTCCCTACAATGTCTCTTCAACGTCTCTTTAACGTCCCTACAATGTCTCTTCAACGTCTCTTCCACGTCTCTTCAACGTCCCTACAATGTCTCTTCAACGTCTCTTCAACGTCCCTACAATGTCTCTTCAACGTCCCTACAATGTCTCTTCAACGTCTCTTCAACGTCCCTACAATGTCTCTTCAACGTCTCTTCCACGTCTCTTCAACGTCCCTACAATGTCTCTTCAACGTCTCTTCAACGTCCCTACAATGTCTCTTCAACGTCTCTTCAACGTCCCTACAATACAATGTCTCTTCAACGTCTCTTCAACGTCACTTCAACGTCCCTACAATGTCTCTTCAACGTCCCTACAATGTCTCTTCAACGTCTGGTCAACGTCCCTACAATGTCTCTTCAACGTCTCTTCAACGTCCCTACAATGTCTCTTCAACGTCTCTTCAACGTCCCTACAATGTCTCTTCAACGTCTCTTCAACGTCCCTACAATGTCTCTTCAACGTCTCTTCAACGTCACTTCAACAACCCTACAACGTCTCCTCAACGTCTCTTAAACATCCCTACAACGTCTCTTCAACATCCCTACAACGTCTCTTCAACGTCCCTACAATGTCTCTTCAACGTTCCTACAATGTCTCTTCAACGTCTCGTCAACGTCCCTGTAATGTCTCTTCAACGTCCCTTTAATGTCTCTTCAATGTCTCTTCAACGTCCGTTTAATGTCTCTTCAATGTCTTTTCAACGTCCGTTTAATGTCTCTTCAACGTCTCTTCAACATCCCTACAACGTCTCTTCAACGTCTCTTCAACATCTCTTCAACGTCACTTCAACATCCCTACAACGTCTCTTCAACGTCACTTCAACTTCCCTACAACGTCTCTTCAACGTCACTTCAACATCCCTACAACATCCCTGCAACGTTACTTCAACATCCCTACAACGTCTCTTCAACGTCACTTCAACATCCCTACAACGTCTCTTCAACGTCACTTCAACTTCCCTACAACGTCTCTTCAACGTCACTTCAACATCCCTACAACGTCCCTTCAACGTCACTTCAACATCCCTACAACGTCACTTCAACATCCCTACAACGTCTCTTCAACGTCCCTACAATGTCTCTTCAACGTCTCGTCAACGTCCCTGTAATGTCTCTTCAACGTCCCTTTAATGTCTCTTCAATGTCTCTTCAACGTGCCTACAATGTCTCTTCAACGTCTCTTCAACGTCCCTACAATGTCTCTTCAACGTTTCTTCAACGTCTCTTCAACGTCCCTACAATGTTACTTCAACGTCTCATCAACGTCCCTATAATGTCTCTTCAACGTCTCTTCAACGTCCCTACAATGTCTCTTCAACGTCCCTACAATGGCTCTTCAACGTCTCTTCAACGTCCCTACAATGTCTCTTCAACGTCTCTTCAACATCCCTACAATGTCTCTTCAACGTCTCTTCAACGTCCCTACAATGTCTCTTCAACGTCCCTTTAACGTCCCTACAATGTCTCTTCAACGTCTCTTCACCGTCCCTACAATATCTCTTCAACGTCCCTACAATGTCTCTTCAACGTCTCTTCAACGTCCCTACAATGTCTCTTCAACGTCCCTACAATGTCTCTTCAACGTTCCTACAATGTCTCTTCAACGTCCCTTTAATGTCTCTTCCACGTCTCGTCAACGTCCCTGTAATGTCTCTTCAACGTCCCTTTAATTTCTCTTCAATGTCTCTTCAACGTTCCTACAATGTCTCTTCAACGTCCCTTTAATGTCTCTTCAATGTCTCTTCAACGTCCCTACAATGTCTCTTAGACGTCTCTTCAACGTCCCTACAATATCTCTTCAACGTCTCATCAACGTCCCTACAATGTCTCTTCAAAGTCTCTTCAACGTCCCTACAATGTCTCTTCAACGTCTCTTTAACGTCCCTACAATGTCTCTTCAACGTCTCTTCCACGTCTCTTCAACGTCCCTACAATGTCTCTTCAACGTCTCTTCAACGTCCCTACAATGTCTCTTCAATGTCCCTACAATGTCTCTTCAACGTCTCTTCAACGTCCCTACAATGTCTCTTCAACGTCTCTTCCACGTCTCTTCAACGTCCCTACAATATCTCTTCAACGTCTCTTCAACGTCCCTACAATGTCTCTTCAACGTCTCTTCAACGTCCCTACAATACAATGTCTCTTCAACATCTCTTCAACGTCTCTTCAACGTCCCTACAATGTCTCTTCAACGTCCCTACAATGTCTCTTCAACGTCTGTTCAACGTCCCTACAATGTCTCTTCAACGTCTCTTCAACGTCCCTACAATGTCTCTTCAACGTCTCTTCAACGTCTCCTCAACGTCCCTACAATGTCTCTTCAACGTCTCTTCAACGTCCCTACAATGTCTCTTCAACGTCTCTTCAACGTCACTTCAACAACCCTACAACGTCTCCTCAACGTCTCTTAAACATCCCTACAACGTCTCTTCAACGTCACTTCAACATCCCTACAACGTCCCTTCAACGTCACTTCAACTTCCCTACAACGTCTCTTCAACGTCACTTCAACATCCCTACAACGTCTCTTCAACATCTCTTCAACATCCCTACAACGTCTCTTCAACGTCACTTCAACATCCCTACAACGTCTCTTCAACATCTCTTCAACATCCCTACAACGTCTCTTCAACGTCACTTCAACATCCCTACAACGTCCCTTCAACGTCACTTCAACATCCCTACAACGTCACTTCAACATCCCTACAACGTCTCTTCAACGTCCCTACAATGTCTCTTCAACGTCCCTACAATGTCTCTTCAACGTCTCGTCAACGTCCCTGTAATGTCTCTTCAATGTCCCTTTAATGTCTCTTCAATGTCTCTTCAACGTCCGTTTAATGTCTCTTCAACGTCTCTTCAACATCCCTACAACGTCTCTTCAACGTCTCTTCAACATCTCTTCAACGTCACTTCAACATCCCTACGTCTCTTCAACGTCACTTCAACTTCCCTACAACGTCTCTTCAACGTCACTTCAACATCCCGACAACGTCCCTTCAACGTTACTTCAACATCCCTACAACGTCACTTCAACATCCTTACAATGTCTCTTCAACGTCCCTACAATGTCTCTTCAACGTCCCTACAATGTCTCTTCAACGTCTCTTCAACGTCTTCAACTTCCCTACAATGTCTCTTCAACGTCTCTTCAATGTCCCTACAATGTCTCTTCAACGTCTCTTCCACGTCTCTTCAACGTCTCTTCAACGTCCCTACAATGTCTCTTCAACGTCTCTTCAACGTCTTCAACGTCTCTTCAACGTCCCTACAATGTCTCTTCAACGTCTCTTCCACGTCTCTTCAACGTCTCTTCAACGTCCCTACAATGTCTCTTCAACGTCTCTTCAACGTCCCTACAATGTCTCTTCAACGTCTCTTCAACGTCCCTTTAATGTCTCTTCCACGTCTCTTCAACGTCCCTACAATGTTTCTTCAACGTCCCTACAACGTATCTTCAACGTCTCTTCAACGTCTCTTCCATGTCTCTTCAACGTCCCTACAACGTATCTTCAACGTCCCTACAATGTCTCTTCAACGTCTCTTCCACGTCTCTTCAACGTCCCTACAATGTCTCTTCAACGTCTCATCAACGTCCCTACAATGTCTCTTCAACGTCTCTTCAACGTCCCTACAATGTCTCTTCAACGTCTCTTCCACGTCTCTTCAACGTCCCTACAATGTCTCTTCAACGTCTCTTCAACGTCCCTACAATGTCTCTTCAACGTCCCTACAATGTCTCTTCAACGTCTCTTCAACGTCCCTACAATGTCTCTTCAACGTCTCTTCCACGTCTCTTCAACGTCCCTACAATGTCTCTTCAACATCTCTTCAACATCCCTACAACGTCCCTTCAACGTCACTTCAACATCCCTACAACATCACTTCAACATCCCTACAACGTCTCTTCAACGTCACTTCAACATCCCTACAACGTCCCTTAAACGTCACTTCAACATCCCTGCAACGTCACTTCAACATCCCTACAACGTCTCTTCAACGTCCCTTCAACGTCTCTTCAACGTCTGTTCAACGTCCCTACAATGTCTCTTCAACGTCTCTTCAACGTCCCTACAATGTCTCTTCAACGTCTCTTCAACGTCCCTACAATGTCTCTTCAACGTCTCTTCAACGTCCCTACAATGTCTCTTCAACGTCTGTTCAACGTCCCTACAATGTCTCTTCAACGTCTCTTCAACGTCCCTACAATGTCTCTTCAACGTCTCTTCAACGTCCCTACAATGTCTCTTCAACGTCTCTTCAACGTCCCTACAATGTCTCTTCAACGTCTCTTCAACGTCCCTACAATGTCTCTTCAACGTCTCTTCAACGTCCCTACAATGTCTCTTAAACGTCTCTTCAACGTCCCTACAATGTCTCTTCAACGTCTGTTCAACGTCCCTACAATGTCTCTTCAACGTCTCTTCAACGTCCCTACAATGTCTCTTCAACGTCTCTTCAACGTCCCTACAATGTCTCTTCAACGTCTCTTCAACATCCCTACAATGTCTCTTCAACGTCCCTACAATGTCTCTTCAACGTCTCTTCAACGTCTTCAACGTCCCTACAATGTCTCTTCAACGTCTCTTCAATGTCCCTACAATGTCTCTTAAACGTCTCTTCCACGTCTCTTCAACGTCCCTACAATGTCTCTTCAACGTCTCTTCAATGTCCCTACAATGTCTCTTAAACGTCTCTTCAACGTCCCTACAATGTCTCTTCAACGTCTCTTCAACGTCTTCAACGTCCCTACAATGTCTCTTCAACGTCTCTTCAACGTCCCTACAATGTCTCTTAAACGTCTCTTCAACGTCCCTACAATGTCTCTTCAACGTCTCTTCAACGTCCCTACAATGTCTTGTCAACGTCTCTTCAACGTCCCTACAATGTCTCTTCAACGTCCCTACAATGTCTCTTCAACGTCTCTTCCATGTCTCTTCAACGTCTCTTCAACGTCCCTACAACGTCTCTTCAACGTCCCTACAATGTATCTTCAACGTCTCTTCCACGTCTCTTCAACGTCCCTACAATGTCTCTTCAACATCTCTTCAACATCCCTACAACGTCCCTTCAACGTCACTTCAACATCCCTACAACATCACTTCAACATCCCTACAACGTCTCTTCAACGTCACTTCAACATCCCTACAACGTCCCTTAAACGTCACTTCAACATCCCTGCAACGTCACTTCAACATCCCTACAACGTCTCTTCAACGTCCCTTCAACGTCTCTTCAACGTCTGTTCAACGTCCCTACAATGTCTCTTCAACGTCTCTTCAACGTCCCTACAATGTCTCTTCAACGTCTCTTCAACGTCCCTACAATGTCTCTTCAACGTCTCTTCAACGTCCCTACAATGTCTCTTCAACGTCTGTTCAACGTCCCTACAATGTCTCTTCAACGTCTCTTCAACGTCCCTACAATGTCTCTTCAACGTCTCTTCAACGTCCCTACAATGTCTCTTCAACGTCTCTTCAACGTCCCTACAATGTCTCTTCAACGTCTCTTCAACGTCCCTACAATGTCTCTTCAACGTCTCTTCAACGTCCCTACAATGTCTCTTAAACGTCTCTTCAACGTCCCTACAATGTCTCTTCAACGTCTGTTCAACGTCCCTACAATGTCTCTTCAACGTCTCTTCAACGTCCCTACAATGTCTCTTCAACGTCTCTTCAACGTCCCTACAATGTCTCTTCAACGTCTCTTCAACATCCCTACAATGTCTCTTCAACGTCCCTACAATGTCTCTTCAACGTCTCTTCAACGTCTTCAACGTCCCTACAATGTCTCTTCAACGTCTCTTCAATGTCCCTACAATGTCTCTTAAACGTCTCTTCCACGTCTCTTCAACGTCCCTACAATGTCTCTTCAACGTCTCTTCAATGTCCCTACAATGTCTCTTAAACGTCTCTTCAACGTCCCTACAATGTCTCTTCAACGTCTCTTCAACGTCTTCAACGTCCCTACAATGTCTCTTCAACGTCTCTTCAACGTCCCTACAATGTCTCTTAAACGTCTCTTCAACGTCCCTACAATGTCTCTTCAACGTCTCTTCAACGTCCCTACAATGTCTTGTCAACGTCTCTTCAACGTCCCTACAATGTCTCTTCAACGTCCCTACAATGTCTCTTCAACGTCTCTTCCATGTCTCTTCAACGTCTCTTCAACGTCCCTACAACGTCTCTTCAACGTCCCTACAATGTATCTTCAACGTCTCTTCAACATCTCTTCAACGTCCCTACAATGTCTCTTCCACGTCTCTTCAACGTCCCTACAATGTCTCTTCCACGTTACTTCAACATCCCTACAATGTCTCTTCCACGTCTCTTCAACGTCCCAACAATGTCTCTTCCACGTCTCTTCAACGTCTTTTCAACGTCCCTACAATGTCTCTTCAACGTCTGTTCAACGTCCCTACAATGTCTCTTCAACGTCTCTTCAACGTCCCTACAACGTCTCTTCAACGTCTCTTCAACGTCCCTACAATGTCTCTTCAACGTCTCTTCAACGTCCCTACAATGTCTCTTCAACGTCTCTTCAACATCCCTACAATGTCTCTTCAACGTCCCTACAATGTCTCTTCAACGTCTCTTCAACGTCTTCAACGTCCCTACAATGTCTCTTCAACGTCTCTTCAATGTCCCTACAATGTCTCTTCAACGTCTCTTCAACGTTTCTTCAACGTCCCTACAATGTCTCTTCAACGTCTCATCAACGTCCCTACAATGTCTCTTCAACGTCTCTTCAACGTCCCTACAATGTCTCTTCAACGTCTCTTTAACGTCCCTACAATGTCTCTTCAACGTCTCTTCCACGTCTCTTCAACGTCCCTACAATGTCTCTTCAACGTCTCATCAACGTCCCTACAATGTCTCTTCAACGTCTCTTCAACGTCCCTACAATGTCTCTTCAACGTCTCTTCCACGTCTCTTCAACGTCCCTACAATGTCTCTTCAACGTCTCTTCAACGTCCCTACAATGTCTCTTCAACGTCCCTACAATGTCTCTTCAACGTCTCTTCAACGTCCCTACAATGTCTCTTCAACGTCTCTTCCACGTCTCTTCAACGTCCCTACAATGTCTCTTCAACATCTCTTCAACATCCCTACAACGTCCCTTCAACGTCACTTCAACATCCCTACAACATCACTTCAACATCCCTACAACGTCTCTTCAACGTCACTTCAACATCCCTACAACGTCCCTTAAACGTCACTTCAACATCCCTGCAACGTCACTTCAACATCCCTACAACGTCTCTTCAACGTCCCTTCAACGTCTCTTCAACGTCTGTTCAACGTCCCTACAATGTCTCTTCAACGTCTCTTCAACGTCCCTACAATGTCTCTTCAACGTCTCATCAACGTCCCTACAATGTCTCTTCAACGTCTCTTCAACGTCCCTACAATGTCTCTTCAACGTCTCTTCAACGTCCCTACAATGTCTCTTCAACGTCTCTTCAACGTCCCTACAATGTCTCTTCAACGTCTGTTCAACGTCCCTACAATGTCTCTTCAACGTCCCTACAATGTCTCTTCAACGTCTCTTCAATGTCCCTACAATGTCTCTTCAACGTCTCTTCAACGTCTCTTCAACGTCCCTACAATGTCTCTTCAACGTCTCTTCAACGTCCCTACAATGTCTCTTCAACGTCTCTTCAACGTCCCTACAATGTCTCTTCAACGTCTCTTTAACGTCCCTACAATGTCTCTTCAACGTCTCTTCCACGTCTCTTCAACGTCCCTACAATGTCTCTTCAACGTCTCTTCAACGTCCCTACAATGTCTCTTCAACGTCCCTACAATGTCTCTTCAACGTCTCTTCAACGTCCCTACAATGTCTCTTCAACGTCTCTTCCACGTCTCTTCAACGTCCCTACAATGTCTCTTCAACGTCTCTTCAACGTCCCTACAATGTCTCTTCAACGTCTCTTCAACGTCCCTACAATACAATGTCTCTTCAACGTCTCTTCAACGTCACTTCAACGTCCCTACAATGTCTCTTCAACGTCCCTACAATGTCTCTTCAACGTCTGGTCAACGTCCCTACAATGTCTCTTCAACGTCTCTTCAACGTCCCTACAATGTCTCTTCAACGTCTCTTCAACGTCCCTACAATGTCTCTTCAACGTCTCTTCAACGTCCCTACAATGTCTCTTCAACGTCTCTTCAACGTCACTTCAACAACCCTACAACGTCTCCTCAACGTCTCTTAAACATCCCTACAACGTCTCTTCAACATCCCTACAACGTCTCTTCAACGTCCCTACAATGTCTCTTCAACGTTCCTACAATGTCTCTTCAACGTCTCGTCAACGTCCCTGTAATGTCTCTTCAACGTCCCTTTAATGTCTCTTCAATGTCTCTTCAACGTCCGTTTAATGTCTCTTCAATGTCTTTTCAACGTCCGTTTAATGTCTCTTCAACGTCTCTTCAACATCCCTACAACGTCTCTTCAACATCTCTTCAACGTCACTTCAACATCCCTACAACGTCTCTTCAACGTCACTTCAACTTCCCTACAACGTCTCTTCAACGTCACTTCAACATCCCTACAACATCCCTGCAACGTCACTTCAACATCCCTACAACGTCTCTTCAACGTCACTTCAACATCCCTACAACGTCTCTTCAACGTCACTTCAACTTCCCTACAACGTCTCTTCAACGTCACTTCAACATCCCTACAACGTCCCTTCAACGTCACTTCAACATCCCTACAACGTCACTTCAACATCCCTACAACGTCTCTTCAACGTCCCTACAATGTCTCTTCAACGTCTCGTCAACGTCCCTGTAATGTCTCTTCAACGTCCCTTTAATGTCTCTTCAATGTCTCTTCAACGTGCCTACAATGTCTCTTCAACGTCTCTTCAACGTCCCTACAATGTCTCTTCAACGTTTCTTCAACGTCTCTTCAACGTCCCTACAATGTCTCTTCAACGTCTCATCAACGTCCCTATAATGTCTCTTCAACGTCTCTTCAACGTCCCTACAATGTCTCTTCAACGTCCCTACAATGGCTCTTCAACGTCTCTTCAACGTCCCTACAATGTCTCTTCAACGTCTCTTCAACATCCCTACAATGTCTCTTCAACGTCTCTTCAACGTCCCTACAATGTCTCTTCAACGTCCCTTTAACGTCCCTACAATGTCTCTTCAACGTCTCTTCACCGTCCCTACAATATCTCTTCAACGTCCCTACAATGTCTCTTCAACGTCTCTTCAACGTCCCTACAATGTCTCTTCAACGTCCCTACAATGTCTCTTCAACGTTCCTACAATGTCTCTTCAACGTCCCTTTAATGTCTCTTCCACGTCTCGTCAACGTCCCTGTAATGTCTCTTCAACGTCCCTTTAATTTCTCTTCAATGTCTCTTCAACGTTCCTACAATGTCTCTTCAACGTCCCTTTAATGTCTCTTCAATGTCTCTTCAACGTCCCTACAATGTCTCTTAGACGTCTCTTCAACGTCCCTACAATGTCTCTTCAACGTCTCATCAACGTCCCTACAATGTCTCTTCAAAGTCTCTTCAACGTCCCTACAATGTCTCTTCAACGTCTCTTTAACGTCCCTACAATGTCTCTTCAACGTCTCTTCCACGTCTCTTCAACGTCCCTACAATGTCTCTTCAACGTCTCTTCAACGTCCCTACAATGTCTCTTCAACGTCCCTACAATGTCTCTTCAACGTCTCTTCAACGTCCCTACAATGTCTCTTCAACGTCTCTTCCACGTCTCTTCAACGTCCCTACAATATCTCTTCAACGTCTCTTCAACGTCCCTACAATGTCTCTTCAACGTCTCTTCAACGTCCCTACAATACAATGTCTCTTCAACATCTCTTCAACGTCTCTTCAACGTCCCTACAATGTCTCTTCAACGTCCCTACAATGTCTCTTCAACGTCTGTTCAACGTCCCTACAATGTCTCTTCAACGTCTCTTCAACGTCCCTACAATGTCTCTTCAACGTCTCTTCAACGTCTCCTCAACGTCCCTACAATGTCTCTTCAACGTCTCTTCAACGTCCCTACAATGTCTCTTCAACGTCTCTTCAACGTCACTTCAACAACCCTACAACGTCTCCTCAACGTCTCTTAAACATCCCTACAACGTCTCTTCAACGTCACTTCAACATCCCTACAACGTCCCTTCAACGTCACTTCAACTTCCCTACAACGTCTCTTCAACGTCACTTCAACATCCCTACAACGTCTCTTCAACATCTCTTCAACATCCCTACAACGTCTCTTCAACGTCACTTCAACATCCCTACAACGTCTCTTCAACATCTCTTCAACATCCCTACAACGTCTCTTCAACGTCACTTCAACATCCCTACAACGTCCCTTCAACGTCACTTCAACATCCCTACAACGTCACTTCAACATCCCTACAACGTCTCTTCAACGTCCCTACAATGTCTCTTCAACGTCCCTACAATGTCTCTTCAACGTCTCGTCAACGTCCCTGTAATGTCTCTTCAACGTCCCTTTAATGTCTCTTCAATGTCTCTTCAACGTCTCTTCAACATCCCTACAACGTCTCTTCAACGTCTCTTCAACATCTCTTCAACGTCACTTCAACATCCCTACGTCTCTTCAACGTCACTTCAACTTCCCTACAACGTCTCTTCAACGTCACTTCAACATCCCGACAACGTCCCTTCAACGTCACTTCAACATCCCTACAACGTCACTTCAACATCCTTACAATGTCTCTTCAACGTCCCTACAATGTCTCTTCAACGTCCCTACAATGTCTCTTCAACGTCTCTTCAACGTCTTCAACTTCCCTACAATGTCTCTTCAACGTCTCTTCAATGTCCCTACAATGTCTCTTCAACGTCTCTTCCACGTCTCTTCAACGTCCCTACAATGTCTCTTCAACGTCTCTTCAACGTCTTCAACGTCTCTTCAACGTCCCTACAATGTCTCTTCAACGTCTCTTCCACGTCTCTTCAACGTCTCTTCAACGTCCCTACAATGTCTCTTCAACGTCTCTTCAACGTCCCTACAATGTCTCTTCAACGTCTCTTCAACGTCCCTTTAATGTCTCTTCCACGTCTCTTCAACGTCCCTACAATGTTTCTTCAACGTCCCTACAACGTATCTTCAACGTCTCTTCAACGTCTCTTCCATGTCTCTTCAACGTCCCTACAACGTATCTTCAACGTCCCTACAATGTCTCTTCAACGTCTCTTCCACGTCTCTTCAACGTCCCTACAATGTCTCTTCAACGTCTCATCAACGTCCCTACAATGTCTCTTCAACGTCTCTTCAACGTCCCTACAATGTCTCTTCAACGTCTCTTCCACGTCTCTTCAACGTCCCTACAATGTCTCTTCAACGTCTCTTCAACGTCCCTACAATGTCTCTTCAACGTCCCTACAATGTCTCTTCAACGTCTCTTCAACGTCCCTACAATGTCTCTTCAACGTCTCTTCCACGTCTCTTCAACGTCCCTACAATGTCTCTTCAACATCTCTTCAACATCCCTACAACGTCTCTTCAACGTCACTTCAACATCCCTACAACGTCTCTTCAACATCTCTTCAACATCCCTACAACGTCTCTTCAACGTCACTTCAACATCCCTACAACGTCTCTTCAACATCTCTTCAACATCCCTACAACGTCTCTTCAACGTCACTTCAACATCCCTACAACGTCCCTTCAACGTCACTTCAACATCCCTACAACGTCACTTCAACATCCCTACAACGTCTCTTCAACGTCCCTACAATGTCTCTTCAACGTCCCTACAATGTCTCTTCAACGTCTCGTCAACGTCCCTGTAATGTCTCTTCAACGTCCCTTTAATGTCTCTTCAATGTCTCTTCAACGTCTCTTCAACATCCCTACAACGTCTCTTCAACGTCTCTTCAACATCTCTTCAACGTCACTTCAACATCCCTACGTCTCTTCAACGTCACTTCAACTTCCCTACAACGTCTCTTCAACGTCACTTCAACATCCCGACAACGTCCCTTCAACGTCACTTCAACATCCCTACAACGTCACTTCAACATCCTTACAATGTCTCTTCAACGTCCCTACAATGTCTCTTCAACGTCCCTACAATGTCTCTTCAACGTCTCTTCAACGTCTTCAACTTCCCTACAATGTCTCTTCAACGTCTCTTCAATGTCCCTACAATGTCTCTTCAACGTCTCTTCCACGTCTCTTCAACGTCCCTACAATGTCTCTTCAACGTCTCTTCAACGTCTTCAACGTCTCTTCAACGTCCCTACAATGTCTCTTCAACGTCTCTTCCACGTCTCTTCAACGTCTCTTCAACGTCCCTACAATGTCTCTTCAACGTCTCTTCAACGTCCCTACAATGTCTCTTCAACGTCTCTTCAACGTCCCTTTAATGTCTCTTCCACGTCTCTTCAACGTCCCTACAATGTTTCTTCAACGTCCCTACAACGTATCTTCAACGTCTCTTCAACGTCTCTTCCATGTCTCTTCAACGTCCCTACAACGTATCTTCAACGTCCCTACAATGTCTCTTCAACGTCTCTTCCACGTCTCTTCAACGTCCCTACAATGTCTCTTCAACGTCTCATCAACGTCCCTACAATGTCTCTTCAACGTCTCTTCAACGTCCCTACAATGTCTCTTCAACGTCTCTTCCACGTCTCTTCAACGTCCCTACAATGTCTCTTCAACGTCTCTTCAACGTCCCTACAATGTCTCTTCAACGTCCCTACAATGTCTCTTCAACGTCTCTTCAACGTCCCTACAATGTCTCTTCAACGTCTCTTCCACGTCTCTTCAACGTCCCTACAATGTCTCTTCAACATCTCTTCAACATCCCTACAACGTCCCTTCAACGTCACTTCAACATCCCTACAACATCACTTCAACATCCCTACAACGTCTCTTCAACGTCACTTCAACATCCCTACAACGTCCCTTAAACGTCACTTCAACATCCCTGCAACGTCACTTCAACATCCCTACAACGTCTCTTCAACGTCCCTTCAACGTCTCTTCAACGTCTGTTCAACGTCCCTACAATGTCTCTTCAACGTCTCTTCAACGTCCCTACAATGTCTCTTCAACGTCTCATCAACGTCCCTACAATGTCTCTTCAACGTCTCTTCAACGTCCCTACAATGTCTCTTCAACGTCTCTTCAACGTCCCTACAATGTCTCTTCAACGTCTCTTCAACGTCCCTACAATGTCTCTTCAACGTCTGTTCAACGTCCCTACAATGTCTCTTCAACGTCTCTTCAACGTCCCTACAATGTCTCTTCAACGTCTCTTCAACGTCCCTACAATGTCTCTTCAACGTCTCTTCAACGTCCCTACAATGTCTCTTAAACGTCTCTTCAACGTCCCTACAATGTCTCTTCAACGTCTGTTCAACGTCCCTACAATGTCTCTTCAACGTCTCTTCAACGTCCCTACAATGTCTCTTCAACGTCTCTTCAACGTCCCTACAATGTCTCTTCAACGTCTCTTCAACATCCCTACAATGTCTCTTCAACGTCCCTACAATGTCTCTTCAACGTCTCTTCAACGTCTTCAACGTCCCTACAATGTCTCTTCAACGTCTCTTCAATGTCCCTACAATGTCTCTTAAACGTCTCTTCCACGTCTCTTCAACGTCCCTACAATGTCTCTTCAACGTCTCTTCAATGTCCCTACAATGTCTCTTAAACGTCTCTTCAACGTCCCTACAATGTCTCTTCAACGTCTCTTCAACGTCTTCAACGTCCCTACAATGTCTATTCAACGTCTCTTCAACGTCCCTACAATGTCTCTTAAACGTCTCTTCAACGTCCCTACAATGTCTCTTCAACGTCTCTTCAACGTCCCTACAATGTCTTGTCAACGTCTCTTCAACGTCCCTACAATGTCTCTTCAACGTCCCTACAATGTCTCTTCAACGTCTCTTCCATGTCTCTTCAACGTCTCTTCAACGTCCCTACAACGTCTCTTCAACGTCCCTACAATGTATCTTCAACGTCTCTTCAACATCTCTTCAACGTCCCTACAATGTCTCTTCCACGTCTCTTCAACGTCCCTACAATGTCTCTTCCACGTTACTTCAACATCCCTACAATGTCTCTTCCACGTCTCTTCAACGTCCCAACAATGTCTCTTCCACGTCTCTTCAACGTCTTTTCAACGTCCCTACAATGTCTCTTCAACGTCTGTTCAACGTCCCTACAATGTCTCTTCAACGTCTCTTCAACGTCCCTACAACGTCTCTTCAACGTCTCTTCAACGTCCCTTCAATGTCTCTTCAACGTCTCTTCAACGTCCCTACAATGTCTCTTCAACGTCTCTTCAACATCCCTACAATGTCTCTTCAACGTCCCTACAATGTCTCTTCAACGTCTCTTCAACGTCTTCAACGTCCCTACAATGTCTCTTCAACGTCTCTTCAATGTCCCTACAATGTCTCTTCAACGTCTCTTCCACGTGTCTTCAACGTCCCTACAATGTCTCTTCAACGTCTCTTCAACGTCTTTAACGTCCCTACAATGTCTCTTCAACGTCTCTTCAACGTCCCTACAATGTCTCTTCAACGTCACTTCAACGTCCCTACAATGTCTCTTCAACGTCCCTACAATGTCTCTTCAACGTCTCTTCAACGTCCCTACAATGTCTTGTCAACGTCTCTTCAACGTCCCTACAATGTCTCTTCAAACGTCCCTACAATGTCTCTTCAACGTCTCTTCAACGTCCCTACAATGTCTCTTCAACGTCTCTTCCACGTCTCTTCAACGTCTCTTCAACGTCCCTACAATGTCTCTTCAACGTCTCTTCAACGTCCCTACAATGTCTCTTCAACGTCCCTACAATGTCTCTTCAACGTCCCTACAATGTCTCTTCAACGTCTCTTCAACGTCCCTACAATGTCTCTTCAACGTCCCTTCAACGTCCCTACAATGTCTCTTCAACGTCTCTTCCACGTCTCTTCAACGTCCCTACAATGTCTCTTCAACGTCTCTTCAACGTCCCTACAATGTCTCTTCAACGTCCCTACAATGTCTCTTCAACGTCTCTTCAACGTCTCTTCAACGTCCCTACAATGTCTCTTCAACGTCTCTTCAACGTCCCTACAATGTCTCTTCAACGTCTCTTCAACGTCCCTACAATGTCTCTTCAACGTCTCTTCAATGTCCCTACAATGTCTCTTAAACGTCTCTTCCACGTCTCTTCAACGTCCCTACAATGTCTCTTCAACGTCTCTTCAATGTCCCTACAATGTCTCTTAAACGTCTCTTCAACGTCCCTACAATGTCTCTTCAACGTCTCTTCAACGTCTTCAACGTCCCTACAATGTCTATTCAACGTCTCTTCAACGTCCCTACAATGTCTCTTAAACGTCTCTTCAATGTCCCTACAATGTCTCTTAAACGTCTCTTCAACGTCCCTACAATGTCTCTTCAACGTCCCTACAATGTCTCTTCAACGTCCCTACAATGTCTCTTCAACGTCTCTTCAACGTCTCTTCAACGTCCCTACAATGTCTCTTCAACGTTCCTACAATGTCTCTTCAACGTCTCGTCAACGTCCCTGTAATGTCTCTTCAACGTCCCTTTAATGTCTCTTCAATGTCTCTTCAACGTCCGTTTAATGTCTCTTCAATGTCTTTTCAACGTCCGTTTAATGTCTCTTCAACGTCTCTTCAACATCCCTACAACGTCTCTTCAACATCTCTTCAACGTCACTTCAACATCCCTACAACGTCTCTTCAACGTCACTTCAACTTCCCTACAACGTCTCTTCAACGTCACTTCAACATCCCTACAACATCCCTGCAACGTCACTTCAACATCCCTACAACGTCTCTTCAACGTCACTTCAACATCCCTACAACGTCTCTTCAACGTCACTTCAACTTCCCTACAACGTCTCTTCAACGTCACTTCAACATCCCTACAACGTCCCTTCAACGTCACTTCAACATCCCTACAACGTCACTTCAACATCCCTACAACGTCTCTTCAACGTCCCTACAATGTCTCTTCAACGTCTCGTCAACGTCCCTGTAATGTCTCTTCAACGTCCCTTTAATGTCTCTTCAATGTCTCTTCAACGTGCCTACAATGTCTCTTCAACGTCTCTTCAACGTCCCTACAATGTCTCTTCAACGTTTCTTCAACGTCTCTTCAACGTCCCTACAATGTCTCTTCAACGTCTCATCAACGTCCCTATAATGTCTCTTCAACGTCTCTTCAACGTCCCTACAATGTCTCTTCAACGTCCCTACAATGGCTCTTCAACGTCTCTTCAACGTCCCTACAATGTCTCTTCAACGTCTCTTCAACATCCCTACAATGTCTCTTCAACGTCTCTTCAACGTCCCTACAATGTCTCTTCAACGTCCCTTTAACGTCCCTACAATGTCTCTTCAACGTCTCTTCACCGTCCCTACAATATCTCTTCAACGTCCCTACAATGTCTCTTCAACGTCTCTTCAACGTCCCTACAATGTCTCTTCAACGTCCCTACAATGTCTCTTCAACGTTCCTACAATGTCTCTTCAACGTCCCTTTAATGTCTCTTCCACGTCTCGTCAACGTCCCTGTAATGTCTCTTCAACGTCCCTTTAATTTCTCTTCAATGTCTCTTCAACGTTCCTACAATGTCTCTTCAACGTCCCTTTAATGTCTCTTCAATGTCTCTTCAACGTCCCTACAATGTCTCTTAGACGTCTCTTCAACGTCCCTACAATGTCTCTTCAACGTCTCATCAACGTCCCTACAATGTCTCTTCAAAGTCTCTTCAACGTCCCTACAATGTCTCTTCAACGTCTCTTTAACGTCCCTACAATGTCTCTTCAACGTCTCTTCCACGTCTCTTCAACGTCCCTACAATGTCTCTTCAACGTCTCTTCAACGTCCCTACAATGTCTCTTCAACGTCCCTACAATGTCTCTTCAACGTCTCTTCAACGTCCCTACAATGTCTCTTCAACGTCTCTTCCACGTCTCTTCAACGTCCCTACAATATCTCTTCAACGTCTCTTCAACGTCCCTACAATGTCTCTTCAACGTCTCTTCAACGTCCCTACAATACAATGTCTCTTCAACATCTCTTCAACGTCTCTTCAACGTCCCTACAATGTCTCTTCAACGTCCCTACAATGTCTCTTCAACGTCTGTTCAACGTCCCTACAATGTCTCTTCAACGTCTCTTCAACGTCCCTACAATGTCTCTTCAACGTCTCTTCAACGTCTCCTCAACGTCCCTACAATGTCTCTTCAACGTCTCTTCAACGTCCCTACAATGTCTCTTCAACGTCTCTTCAACGTCACTTCAACAACCCTACAACGTCTCCTCAACGTCTCTTAAACATCCCTACAACGTCTCTTCAACGTCACTTCAACATCCCTACAACGTCCCTTCAACGTCACTTCAACTTCCCTACAACGTCTCTTCAACGTCACTTCAACATCCCTACAACGTCTCTTCAACATCTCTTCAACATCCCTACAACGTCTCTTCAACGTCACTTCAACATCCCTACAACGTCTCTTCAACATCTCTTCAACATCCCTACAACGTCTCTTCAACGTCACTTCAACATCCCTACAACGTCCCTTCAACGTCACTTCAACATCCCTACAACGTCACTTCAACATCCCTACAACGTCTCTTCAACGTCCCTACAATGTCTCTTCAACGTCCCTACAATGTCTCTTCAACGTCTCGTCAACGTCCCTGTAATGTCTCTTCAACGTCCCTTTAATGTCTCTTCAATGTCTCTTCAACGTCTCTTCAACATCCCTACAACGTCTCTTCAACGTCTCTTCAACATCTCTTCAACGTCACTTCAACATCCCTACGTCTCTTCAACGTCACTTCAACTTCCCTACAACGTCTCTTCAACGTCACTTCAACATCCCGACAACGTCCCTTCAACGTCACTTCAACATCCCTACAACGTCACTTCAACATCCTTACAATGTCTCTTCAACGTCCCTACAATGTCTCTTCAACGTCCCTACAATGTCTCTTCAACGTCTCTTCAACGTCTTCAACTTCCCTACAATGTCTCTTCAACGTCTCTTCAATGTCCCTACAATGTCTCTTCAACGTCTCTTCCACGTCTCTTCAACGTCCCTACAATGTCTCTTCAACGTCTCTTCAACGTCTTCAACGTCTCTTCAACGTCCCTACAATGTCTCTTCAACGTCTCTTCCACGTCTCTTCAACGTCTCTTCAACGTCCCTACAATGTCTCTTCAACGTCTCTTCAACGTCCCTACAATGTCTCTTCAACGTCTCTTCAACGTCCCTTTAATGTCTCTTCCACGTCTCTTCAACGTCCCTACAATGTTTCTTCAACGTCCCTACAACGTATCTTCAACGTCTCTTCAACGTCTCTTCCATGTCTCTTCAACGTCCCTACAACGTATCTTCAACGTCCCTACAATGTCTCTTCAACGTCTCTTCCACGTCTCTTCAACGTCCCTACAATGTCTCTTCAACGTCTCATCAACGTCCCTACAATGTCTCTTCAACGTCTCTTCAACGTCCCTACAATGTCTCTTCAACGTCTCTTCCACGTCTCTTCAACGTCCCTACAATGTCTCTTCAACGTCTCTTCAACGTCCCTACAATGTCTCTTCAACGTCCCTACAATGTCTCTTCAACGTCTCTTCAACGTCCCTACAATGTCTCTTCAACGTCTCTTCCACGTCTCTTCAACGTCCCTACAATGTCTCTTCAACATCTCTTCAACATCCCTACAACGTCCCTTCAACGTCACTTCAACATCCCTACAACATCACTTCAACATCCCTACAACGTCTCTTCAACGTCACTTCAACATCCCTACAACGTCCCTTAAACGTCACTTCAACATCCCTGCAACGTCACTTCAACATCCCTACAACGTCTCTTCAACGTCTGTTCAACGTCCCTACAATGTCTCTTCAACGTCTCTTCAACGTCCCTACAATGTCTCTTCAACGTCTCATCAACGTCCCTACAATGTCTCTTCAACGTCTCTTCAACGTCCCTACAATGTCTCTTCAACGTCTCTTCAACGTCCCTACAATGTCTCTTCAACGTCTCTTCAACGTCCCTACAATGTCTCTTCAACGTCTGTTCAACGTCCCTACAATGTCTCTTCAACGTCTCTTCAACGTCCCTACAATGTCTCTTCAACGTCTCTTCAACGTCCCTACAATGTCTCTTCAACGTCTCTTCAACGTCCCTACAATGTCTCTTAAATGTCTCTTCAACGTCCCTACAATGTCTCTTCAACGTCTGTTCAACGTCCCTACAATGTCTCTTCAACGTCTCTTCAACGTCCCTACAATGTCTCTTCAACGTCTCTTCAACGTCCCTACAATGTCTCTTCAACGTCTCTTCAACATCCCTACAATGTCTCTTCAACGTCCCTACAATGTCTCTTCAACGTCTCTTCAACGTCTTCAACGTCCCTACAATGTCTCTTCAACGTCTCTTCAATGTCCCTACAATGTCTCTTAAACGTCTCTTCCACGTCTCTTCAACGTCCCTACAATGTCTCTTCAACGTCTCTTCAATGTCCCTACAATGTCTCTTAAACGTCTCTTCAACGTCCCTACAATGTCTCTTCAACGTCTCTTCAACGTCTTCAACGTCCCTACAATGTCTATTCAACGTCTCTTCAACGTCCCTACAATGTCTCTTAAACGTCTCTTCAACGTCCCTACAATGTCTCTTCAACGTCTCTTCAACGTCCCTACAATGTCTTGTCAACGTCTCTTCAACGTCCCTACAATGTCTCTTCAACGTCCCTACAATGTCTCTTCAACGTCTCTTCCATGTCTCTTCAACGTCTCTTCAACGTCCCTACAACGTCTCTTCAACGTCCCTACAATGTATCTTCAACGTCTCTTCAACATCTCTTCAACGTCCCTACAATGTCTCTTCCACGTCTCTTCAACGTCCCTACAATGTCTCTTCCACGTTACTTCAACATCCCTACAATGTCTCTTCCACGTCTCTTCAACGTCCCAACAATGTCTCTTCCACGTCTCTTCAACGTCTTTTCAACGTCCCTACAATGTCTCTTCAACGTCTGTTCAACGTCCCTACAATGTCTCTTCAACGTCTCTTCAACGTCCCTACAACGTCTCTTCAACGTCTCTTCAACGTCCCTTCAATGTCTCTTCAACGTCTCTTCAACGTCCCTACAATGTCTCTTCAACGTCTCTTCAACATCCCTACAATGTCTCTTCAACGTCCCTACAATGTCTCTTCAACGTCTCTTCAACGTCTTCAACGTCCCTACAATGTCTCTTCAACGTCTCTTCAATGTCCCTACAATGTCTCTTCAACGTCTCTTCCACGTGTCTTCAACGTCCCTACAATGTCTCTTCAACGTCTTTAACGTCCCTACAATGTCTCTTCAACGTCTCTTCAACGTCCCTACAATGTCTCTTCAACGTCACTTCAACGTCCCTACAATGTCTCTTCAACGTCCCTACAATGTCTCTTCAACGTCTCTTCAACGTCCCTACAATGTCTTGTCAACGTCTCTTCAACGTCCCTACAATGTCTCTTCAAACGTCCCTACAATGTCTCTTCAACGTCTCTTCAACGTCCCTACAATGTCTCTTCAACGTCTCTTCCACGTCTCTTCAACGTCTCTTCAACGTCCCTACAATGTCTCTTCAACGTCTCTTCAACGTCCCTACAATGTCTCTTCAACGTCCCTACAATGTCTCTTCAACGTCCCTACAATGTCTCTTCAACGTCTCTTCAACGTCCCTACAATGTCTCTTCAACGTCCCTTCAACGTCCCTACAATGTCTCTTCAACGTCTCTTCCACGTCTCTTCAACGTCCCTACAATGTCTCTTCAACGTCTCTTCAACGTCCCTACAATGTCTCTTCAACGTCCCTACAATGTCTCTTCAACGTCTCTTCAACGTCTCTTCAACGTCCCTACAATGTCTCTTCAACGTCTCTTCAACGTCCCTACAATGTCTCTTCAACGTCTCTTCAACGTCCCTACAATGTCTCTTCAACGTCTCTTCAATGTCCCTACAATGTCTCTTAAACGTCTCTTCCACGTCTCTTCAACGTCCCTACAATGTCTCTTCAACGTCTCTTCAATGTCCCTACAATGTCTCTTAAACGTCTCTTCAACGTCCCTACAATGTCTCTTCAACGTCTCTTCAACGTCTTCAACGTCCCTACAATGTCTATTCAACGTCTCTTCAACGTCCCTACAATGTCTCTTAAACGTCTCTTCAATGTCCCTACAATGTCTCTTAAACGTCTCTTCAACGTCCCTACAATGTCTCTTCAACGTCTCTTCAACGTCTTCAACGTCCCTACAATGTCTCTTCAACGTCTCTTCAACGTCCCTACAATGTCTCTTCAACGTCTCTTCAACGTCCCTACAATGTCTCTTCAACGTCTCTTCAACGTCCCTACAATGTCTCTTCAACGTCTGTTCAACGTCCCTACAATGTCTCTTCAACGTCTCTTCAACGTCCCTACAATGTCTCTTCAACGTCTCTTCAACGTCCCTACAATGTCTCTTCAACGTCTCTTCAACGTCCCTACAATGTCTCTTAAACGTCTCTTCAACGTCCCTACAATGTCTCTTCAACGTCTGTTCAACGTCCCTACAATGTCTCTTCAACGTCTCTTCAACGTCCCTACAATGTCTCTTCAACGTCTCTTCAACGTCCCTACAATGTCTCTTCAACGTCTCTTCAACATCCCTACAATGTCTCTTCAACGTCCCTACAATGTCTCTTCAACGTCTCTTCAACGTCTTCAACGTCCCTACAATGTCTCTTCAACGTCTCTTCAATGTCCCTACAATGTCTCTTAAACGTCTCTTCCACGTCTCTTCAACGTCCCTACAATGTCTCTTCAACGTCTCTTCAATGTCCCTACAATGTCTCTTAAACGTCTCTTCAACGTCCCTACAATGTCTCTTCAACGTCTCTTCAACGTCTTCAACGTCCCTACAATGTCTATTCAACGTCTCTTCAACGTCCCTACAATGTCTCTTAAACGTCTCTTCAACGTCCCTACAATGTCTCTTCAACGTCTCTTCAACGTCCCTACAATGTCTTGTCAACGTCTCTTCAACGTCCCTACAATGTCTCTTCAACGTCCCTACAATGTCTCTTCAACGTCTCTTCCATGTCTCTTCAACGTCTCTTCAACGTCCCTACAACGTCTCTTCAACGTCCCTACAATGTATCTTCAACGTCTCTTCAACATCTCTTCAACGTCCCTACAATGTCTCTTCCACGTCTCTTCAACGTCCCTACAATGTCTCTTCCACGTTACTTCAACATCCCTACAATGTCTCTTCCACGTCTCTTCAACGTCCCAACAATGTCTCTTCCACGTCTCTTCAACGTCTTTTCAACGTCCCTACAATGTCTCTTCAACGTCTGTTCAACGTCCCTACAATGTCTCTTCAACGTCTCTTCAACGTCCCTACAACGTCTCTTCAACGTCTCTTCAACGTCCCTACAATGTCTCTTCAACGTCTCTTCAACGTCCCTACAATGTCTCTTCAACGTCTCTTCAACATCCCTACAATGTCTCTTCAACGTCCCTACAATGTCTCTTCAACGTCTCTTCAACGTCTTCAATGTCCCTACAATGTCTCTTCAACGTCTCTTCCACGTGTCTTCAACGTCCCTACAATGTCTCTTCAACGTCTCTTCAACGTCTTTAACGTCCCTACAATGTCTCTTCAACGTCTCTTCAACGTCCCTACAATGTCTCTTCAACGTCACTTCAACGTCCCTACAATGTCTCTTCAACGTCCCTACAATGTCTCTTCAACGTCTCTTCAACGTCCCTACAATGTCTTGTCAACGTCTCTTCAACGTCCCTACAATGTCTCTTCAAACGTCCCTACAATGTCTCTTCAACGTCTCTTCAACGTCCCTACAATGTCTCTTCAAAGTCTCTTCCACGTCTCTTCAACGTCTCTTCAACGTCCCTACAATGTCTCTTCAACGTCTCTTCAACGTCCCTACAATGTCTCTTCAACGTCCCTACAATGTCTCTTCAACGTCTCTTCAACGTCCCTACAATGTCTCTTCAACGTCCCTTCAACGTCCCTACAATGTCTCTTCAACGTCTCTTCCACGTCTCTTCAACGTCCCTACAATGTCTCTTCAACGTCTCTTCAACGTCCCTACAATGTCTCTTCAACGTCCCTACAATGTCTCTTCAACGTCTCTTCAACGTCTCTTCAACGTCCCTACAATGTCTCTTCAACGTCTCTTCAACGTCCCTACAATGTCTCTTCAACGTCTCTTCAACGTCCCTACAATGTCTCTTCAACGTCTCTTCAATGTCCCTACAATGTCTCTTAAACGTCTCTTCCACGTCTCTTCAACGTCCCTACAATGTCTCTTCAACGTCTCTTCAATGTCCCTACAATGTCTCTTAAACGTCTCTTCAACGTCCCTACAATGTCTCTTCAACGTCTCTTCAACGTCTTCAATGTCCCTACAATGTCTATTCAACGTCTCTTCAACGTCCCTACAATGTCTCTTAAACGTCTCTTCAACGTCCCTACAATGTCTCTTCAACGTCTCTTCAACGTCCCTACAATGTCTCTTCAACGTCTCTTCAACGTCCCTACAATGTCTCTTCAACGTCCCTACAATGTCTCTTCAACGTCTCTTCCATGTCTCTTCAACGTCTCTTCAACGTCCCTACAACGTCCCTACAATGTATCTTCAACGTCTCTTCAACATCTCTTCAACGTCCCTACAATGTCTCTTCCACGTCTCTTCAACGTCCCTACAATGTCTCTTCCACGTTACTTCAACATCCCTACAATGTCTCTTCCACGTCTCTTCAACGTCCCAACAATGTCTCTTCCACGTCTCTTCAACGTCTTTTCAACGTCCCTACAATGTCTCTTCAACGTCTGTTCAACGTCCCTACAATGTCTCTTCAACGTCTCTTCAACGTCCCTACAACGTCTCTTCAACGTCTCTTCAACGTCCCTACAATGTCTCTTCAACGTCTCTTCAACGTCCCTACAATGTCTCTTCAACGTCTCTTCAACATCCCTACAATGTCTCTTCAACGTCCCTACAATGTCTCTTCAACGTCTCTTCAACGTCTTCAACGTCCCTACAATGTCTCTTCAACGTCTCTTCAATGTCCCTACAATGTCTCTTCAACGTCTCTTCCACGTGTCTTCAACGTCCCTACAATGTCTCTTCAACGTCTCTTCAACGTCTTTAACGTCCCTACAATGTCTCTTCAACGTCTCTTCAACGTCCCTACAATGTCTCTTCAACGTCACTTCAACGTCCCTACAATGTCTCTTCAACGTCCCTACAATGTCTCTTCAACGTCTCTTCAACGTCCCTACAATGTCTTGTCAACGTCTCTTCAACGTCCCTACAATGTCTCTTCAACGTCCCTACAATGTCTCTTCAACGTCTCTTCAACGTCCCTACAATGTCTCTTCAACGTCTCTTCCACGTCTCTTCAACGTCTCTTCAACGTCCCTACAATGTCTCTTCAACGTCTCTTCAACGTCCCTACAATGTCTCTTCAACGTCCCTACAATGTCTCTTCAACGTCCCTACAATGTCTCTTCAACGTCTCTTCAACGTCCCTACAATGTCTCTTCAACGTCCCTTCAACGTCCCTACAATGTCTCTTCAACGTCTCTTCCACGTCTCTTCAACGTCCCTACAATGTCTCTTCAACGTCTCTTCAACGTCCCTACAATGTCTCTTCAACGTCCCTACAATGTCTCTTCAACGTCTCTTCAACGTCTCTTCAACGTCCCTACAATGTCTCTTCAACGTCTCTTCAACGTCCCTACAATGTCTCTTCAACGTCCCTACAATGTCTCTTCAACGTCTCTTCAACGTCCCTACAATGTCTCTTCAACGTCCCTACAATGTCTCTTCAACGTCTCTTCAACGTCCCTACAGTGTCTCTTCAACGTCTCTTCAACGTCCCTACAATGTCTCTTCAACGTCTCTTCAACATCCCTACAATGTCTCTTCAACGTCCCTACAATGTCTCTTCAACGTCTCTTCAACGTCTTCAACGTCCCTACAATGTCTCTTCAACGTCTCTTCAATGTCCCTACAATGTCTCTTCAACGTCTCTTCCACGTGTCTTCAACGTCCCTACAATGTCTCTTCAACGTCTCTTCAACGTCTTTAACGTCCCAACAATGTCTCTTCCACGTCTCTTCAACGTCTTTTCAACGTCCCTACAATGTCTCTTCAACGTCTGTTCAACGTCCCTACAATGTCTCTTCAACGTCTCTTCAACGTCCCTACAATGTCTCTTCAACGTCTCTTCCACGTCTCTTCAACGTCTCTTCAACGTCCCTACAATGTCTCTTCAACGTCTCTTCAACGTCCCTACAATGTCTCTTCAACGTCCCTACAATGTCTCTTCAACGTCTCTTCAACGTCCCTACAATGTCTCTTCAACGTCCCTTCAACGTCCCTACAATGTCTCTTCAACGTCTCTTCCACGTCTCTTCAACGTCCCTACAATGTCTCTTCAACGTCTCTTCAACGTCCCTACAATGTCTCTTCAACGTCCCTACAATGTCTCTTCAACGTCTCTTCAACGTCTCTTCAACGTCCCTACAATGTCTCTTCAACGTCTCTTCAACGTCCCTACAATGTCTCTTCAACGTCTCTTCAACGTCCCTACAATGTCTCTTCAACGTCTCTTCAATGTCCCTACAATGTCTCTTAAACGTCTCTTCCACGTCTCTTCAACGTCCCTACAATGTCTCTTCAACGTCTCTTCAATGTCCCTACAATGTCTCTTAAACGTCTCTTCAACGTCCCTACAATGTCTCTTCAACGTCTCTTCAACGTCTTCAACGTCCCTACAATGTCTATTCAACGTCTCTTCAACGTCCCTACAATGTCTCTTAAACGTCTCTTCAACGTCCCTACAATGTCTCTTCAACGTCTCTTCAACGTCCCTACAATGTCTCTTCAACGTCTCTTCAACGTCCCTACAATGTCTCTTCAACGTCCCTACAATGTCTCTTCAACGTCTCTTCCATGTCTCTTCAACGTCTCTTCAACGTCCCTACAACGTCCCTACAATGTATCTTCAACGTCTCTTCAACATCTCTTCAACGTCCCTACAATGTCTCTTCCACGTCTCTTCAACGTCCCTACAATGTCTCTTCCACGTTACTTCAACATCCCTACAATGTCTCTTCCACGTCTCTTCAACGTCCCAACAATGTCTCTTCCACGTCTCTTCAACGTCTTTTCAACGTCCCTACAATGTCTCTTCAACGTCTGTTCAACGTCCCTACAATGTCTCTTCAACGTCTCTTCAACGTCCCTACAACGTCTCTTCAACGTCTCTTCAACGTCCCTACAATGTCTCTTCAACGTCTCTTCAACGTCCCTACAATGTCTCTTCAACGTCTCTTCAACATCCCTACAATGTCTCTTCAACGTCCCTACAATGTCTCTTCAACGTCTCTTCAACGTCTTCAACGTCCCTACAATGTCTCTTCAACGTCTCTTCAATGTCCCTACAATGTCTCTTCAACGTCTCTTCCACGTGTCTTCAACGTCCCTACAATGTCTCTTCAACGTCTCTTCAACGTCTTTAACGTCCCTACAATGTCTCTTCAACGTCTCTTCAACGTCCCTACAATGTCTCTTCAACGTCACTTCAACGTCCCTACAATGTCTCTTCAACGTCCCTACAATGTCTCTTCAACGTCTCTTCAACGTCCCTACAATGTCTCTTCAACGTCTCTTCAACGTCCCTACAACGTCTCTTCAACGTCTCTTCAACGTCCCTACAATGTCTCTTCAACGTCTCTTCAACGTCCCTACAATGTCTCTTCAACGTCTCTTCAACGTCCCTACAATGTCTCTTCAACGTCCCTACAATGTCTCTTCAACGTCTCTTCAACGTCCCTACAATGTCTCTTCAACGTCTGTTCAACGTCCCTACAACGTCTCTTCAACGTCTCTTCAACGTCCCTACAACGTCTCTTCAACGTCTCATCAACGTCCCTACAATGTCTCTTCAACGTCTCTTCAACATCCCTACAATGTCTCTTCAACGTCCCTACAATGTCTCTTCAACGTCTCTTCAACGTCCCTACAATGTCTCTTCAACGTCTCTTCCACGTCTCTTCAACGTCCCTACAATGTCTCTTCAACGTCTCTTCAACGTCCCTACAATGTCTCTTCAACGTCTGTTCAACGTCCCTATAATGTCTCTTCAACGTCTCTTCAACGTCCCTACAACGTCTCTTCAACGTCTCATCAACGTCCCTACAATGTCTCTTCAACGTCTCTTCAACGTCCCTACAATGTCTCTTCAACGTCTCTTCAACGTCCCTACAATGTCTCTTCAACGTCTCTTCAACGTCTCTTCAACGTCCCTACAATGTCTCTTCAACATCCCTACAATGTCTCTTCAACGTCTCTTCAACATCCCTACAGTGTCTCTTCAACGTCTCTTCAACGTCCCTACAATGTCTCTTCAACGTCTCTTCAACGTCCCTACAATGTCTCTTCAACGTCTCTTCAACGTCCCTACAACGTCTCTTCAACGTCTCTTCAACGTCCCTACAATGTCTCTTCAACGTCTCTTCAACGTCCCTACAATGTCTCTTCAACGTCTCTTCAACGTCCCTACAATGTCTCTTCAACGTCCCTACAATGTCTCTTCAACGTCTCTTCAACGTCCCTACAACGTCTCTTCAACGTCTGTTCAACGTCCCTACAACGTCTCTTCAACGTCTCTTCAACGTCTTCAACGTCTTTAACGTCCCCACAATGTCTCTTCAACGTCTCTTCAACGTCCCTACAATGTCTCTTAAACGTCTCTTCAACGTCCCTACAATGTCTCTTCAACGTCCCTACAATGTCTCTTCAACGTCTCTTCAACGTCCCTACAATGTCTTGTCAACGTCTCTTCAACGTCCCTACAATGTCTCTTCAACGTCCCTACAATGTCTCTTCAACGTCTCTTCAACGTCCCTACAATGTCTCTTCAACGTCTCTTCCACGTCTCTTCAACGTCTCTTCAACGTCCCTACAATGTCTCTTCAACGTCTCTTCAACGTCCCTACAATGTCTCTTCAACGTCCCTACAATGTCTCTTCAACGTCCCTACAATGTCCCTTCAACGTCTCTTCAACGTCCCTACAATGTCTTGTCAACGTCTCTTCAACGTCCCTACAATGTCTCTTCAACGTCTCTTCCACGTCTCTTCAACGTCCCTACAATGTCTCTTCAACGTCTCTTCAACGTCCCTACAATGTCTCTTCAACGTCTCTTCAACGTCCCTACAATGTCTCTTCAACGTCTGTTCAACGTCCCTACAATGTCTCTTCAACGTCTGTTCAACGTCCCTACAATGTCTCTTCAACGTCTCTTCAACGTCCCTACAACGTCTCTTCAACGTCTCTTCAAGGTCCCTACAATGTCTCTTCAACGTCCCTACAATGTCTCTTCAACGTCTCTTCAACATCCCTACAATGTCTCTTCAACGTCTGTTCAACGTCCCTACAATGTCTCTTCAACGTCTCTTCAACGTCCCTACAATGTCTCTTCAACGTCTCTTCAACGTCCCTACAATGTCTCTTCAACGTCTCTTCAACGTCCCTACAATGTCTCTTCAACGTCTCTTCAACGTCCCTACAATGTCTCTTCAACGTCTGTTCAACGTCCCTACAATGTCTCTTCAACGTCTCTTCAACGTCCCTACAACGTCTCTTCAACGTCTCTTCAACGTCCCTACAACGTCTCTTCAACGTCTCTTCAACGTCCCTACAACGTCTCTTCAACGTCTCTTCAACGTCCCTACAATGTCTCTTCAACGTCTCTTCAACGTCCTTACAATGTCTCTTCAACGTCTCTTCAACGTCCCTACAATGTCTCTTCAACGTCTCTTCAACGTCCCTACAATGTCTCTTCAACGTCTCTTCAACGTCCCTACAACGTCTCTTCAACGTCTCTTCAACGTCCCTACAATGTCTCTTCAACGTCTCTTCAACGTCCCTACAATGTCTCTTCAACGTCTCTTCAACATCCCTACAATGTCTCTTCAACGTCCCTACAATGTCTCTTCAACGTCTCTTCAACATCCCTACAATGTCTCTTCAACGTCCCTACAATGTCTCTTCAACGTCTCTTCAACGTCTTCAACGTCCCTACAATGTCTCTTAAACATCTCTTCCACGTCTCTTCAACGTCCCTACAATGTCTCTTCAACGTCTCTTCAATGTCCCTACAATGTCTCTTAAACGTCTCTTCAACGTCCCTACAATGTCTCTTCAACGTCTTCAACGTCTTCAACGTCCCTACAATGTCTCTTCAACGTCTCTTCAACGTCCCTACAATGTCTCTTAAACGTCTCTTCAACGTCCCTACAATGTCTCTTCAACGTCTCTTCAACGTCCCTACAATGTCTTGTCAACGTCTCTTCCACGTCCCTACAATGTCTCTTCAACGTCCCTACAATGTCTCTTCAACGTCTCTTCAACGTCCCTACAATGTCTCTTCAACGTCTCTTCCACGTCTCTTCAACGTCTCTTCAACGTCCCAACAATGCCTCTTCAACGTCTCTTCAACGTCCCTACAATGTCTCTTCAACGTCCCTACAATGTCTCTTCAACGTCTCTTCAACGTCCCTACAATGTCTCTTCAACATCCCTACAATGTCTCTTCAACGTCCCTACAACGTCCCTACAATGTCTCTTCAACGTCTCTTCCACGTCTCTTCAACGTCCCTACAATTTGTCTTCAACGTCTCTTCAACGTCCCTACAATGTCTCTTCAACGTCCCTACAATGTCTCTTCAACGTCTCATCAACGTCCCCACAATGTCTCTTCAACGTCTCTTCAACGTCCCTACAATGTCTCTTCAACGTCTCTTCAACATCCCTACAGTGTCTCTTCAACGTCTCTTCAACGTCCCTACAATGTCCCTACAATGTCTCTTCAACGTCTCTTCAACGTCCCTACAATGTCTCTTCAACGTCCCTACAACGTATCTTCAACGTCTCTTCAACGTCCCTACAATGTCTCTTCAACGTCTCTTCAACGTCCCTACAACGTCTCTTCAACATCCCTACAGTGTCTCTTCAACGTCTCTTCCACGTCTCTTCAACGTCCCTACAATGTCTCTTCAACGTCTCTTCAACGTCCATACAATGTCTCTTCAACGTCCCTTCAACGTCCCTACAATGTCTCTTCATCGTCTCTTCAACGTCCTTACAATGTCTCTTCAACGTCTCTTCAAAGTCCCTACAACGTCTCTTCAACGTCTCTTCAACGTCCCTACAATGTCTCTTCAACGTCTCTTCAACGTCCCTACAATGTCTCTTCAACGTCTCTTCAACATCCCTACAACGTCTCTTCAACGTCCCTACAATGTCTCTTCAACGTCTTCAACGTCCCTACAATGTCTCTTCAACGTCTCTTCAATGTCCCTACAATGTCTCTTAAACGTCTCTTCCACGTCTCTTCAACGTCCCTACAATGTCTCTTCAACGTCTCTTCAATGTCCCTACAATGTCTCTTAAACGTCTCTTCAACGTCCCTACAATGTCTCTTCAACGTCTCTTCAACGTCTTCAACGTCCCTACAATGTCTCTTCAACGTCTCTTCAACGTCCCTACGTCTCTTAAACGTCTCTTCAACGTCCCGACAATGTCTCTTCAACGTCCCTACAATGTCTCTTCAACGTCTCTTCAACGTCCCTACAATGTCTTGTCAACGTCTCTTCAACGTCCCTACAATGTCTCTTCAACGTCCCTACAATGTCTCTTCAACGTCTCTTCAACGTCCCTACAATGTCTCTTCAACGTCTCTTCCACGACTCTTCAACGTCTCTTCAACGTCCCTACAATGTCTCTTCAACGTCTCTTCAACGTCCCTACAATTTCTCTTCAACGTCCCTACAATGTCTCTTCAACGTCTCTTCAACGTCCCTACAATGTCTCTTCAACGTCCCTACAATTTGTCTTCAACGTCTCTTCAACGTCCCTACAATGTCTCTTCAACGTCCCTACAATGTCTCTTCAACGTCTCTTCAACGTCCCTACAATGTCTCTTCAACATCCCTACAATGTCTCTTCAACGTCTCTTCAACATCCCTACAGTGTCTCTTCAACGTCTCTTCCACGTCTCTTCAACGTCCCTACAATGTCTCTTCAACGTCTCTTCAACGTCCCTACAATGTCTCTTCAACGTCTCTTCAACGTCCCTACAATGTCTCTTCAACGTCTCTTCAACGTCCCTACAATGTCTCTTCAACGTCTGTTCAACGTCCCTACAATGTCTCTTCAACGTCTCTTCAACGTCCCTACAACGTCTCTTCAACGTCTCTTCAACGTCCCTACAATGTCTCTTCAACGTCTCTTCAACGTCCCTACAATGTCTCTTCAACGTCTCTTAGACATCCCTACAATGTCTCTTCAACGTCTGTTCAACGTCCCTACAATGTCTCTTCAACGTCTCTTCAACGTCCCTACAATGTCTCTTCAACGTCTCTTCAATGTCCCTACAATGTCTCTTCAACGTCTCTTCAACGTCCCTACAATGTCTCTTCAACGTCTCTTCAACGTCCCTACAATGTCTCTTCAACGTCTGTTCAACGTCCCTACAATGTCTCTTCAACGTCTCTTCAACGTCCCTACAACGTCTCTTCAACGTCTCTTCAACGTCCCTACAATGTCTCTCGAACGTCTCTTCAACGTCCCTACAATGTCTCTTCAACGTCTCTTCAACA
Source organism: Telmatherina bonti (assembly GCF_933228915.1). Classification (NCBI taxonomy): domain Eukaryota; kingdom Metazoa; phylum Chordata; class Actinopteri; order Atheriniformes; family Telmatherinidae; genus Telmatherina; species Telmatherina bonti. Next base: position 3,007,786 of record NC_136617.1, read on the forward strand.
TCCCTACAATGTCTCTTCAACGTCCCTACAATGTCTCTTCAACGTCTCTTCAACGTCTTCAACGTCCCTACAATGTCTCTTCAACGTCTCTTCAATGTCCCTACAATGTCTCTTAAACGTCTCTTCCACGTCTCTACAACATCCCTACAATGTCTCTTCAACGTCACTTCAATGTCCCTACAATGTCTCTTAAACGTCTCTTCAACGTCCCTACAATGTCTCTTCAACGTCTCTTCAACGTCTTCAACGTCCCTACAATGTCTCTTCAACGTCTCTTCAACGTCCCTACAATGTCTCTTAAACGTCTCTTCAACGTCCCTACAATGTCCCTTCAACGTCTCTTCAACGTCCCTACAATGTCTTGTCAACGTCTCTTCAACGTCCCTACAATGTCTCTTCAACGTCCCTACAATGTCTCTTCAACGTCTCTTCAACGTCCCTACAATGTCTCTTCAACGTCTCTTCCACGTCTCTTCAATGTCTCTTCAACGTCCCTACAATGTCTCTTCAACGTCTCTTCAACGTCCCTACAATGTCTCTTCAACGTCCCTACAATGTCTCTTCAACGTCTCTTCAACGTCCCTACAATGTCTCTTCAACATCCCTACAATGTCTCTTCAACGTCTCTTCAACGTCCCTACAGTGTCTCTTCAACGTCTCTTCCACGTCTCTTCAACGTCCCTACAATGTCTCTTCAACGTCTCTTCAACGTCCCTACAATGTCTCTTCAACGTCCCTACAACGTCTCTTCAACGTCTCTTCAACGTCCCTACAATGTCTCTTCAACGTCTCTTCAACGTCCCTACAATGTCTCTTCAACGTCTCTTAGACATCCCTACAATGTCTCTTCAACGTCTGTTCAACGTCCCTACAATGTCTCTTCAACGTCTCTTCAACGTCCCTACAATGTCTCTTCAACGTCTCTTCAACGTCCCTACAATGTCTCTTCAACGTCTCTTCAACGTCCCTACAATGTCTCTTCAACGTCTCTTCAACGTCCCTACAATGTCTCTTCAACGTCTGTTCAACGTCCCTACAATGTCTCTTCAACGTCTCTTCAACGTCCCTACAACGTCTCTTCAACGTCTCTTCAACGTCCCTACAATGTCTCTCGAACGTCTCTTCAACGTCCCTACAATGTCTCTTCAACGTCTCTTCAACATCCCTACAATGTCTCTTCAACGTCCCTACAATGTCTCTTCAACGTCTCTTCAACGTCTTCAACGTCCCTACAATGTCTCTTCAACGTCTCTTCAATGTCCCTACAATGTCTCTTAAACGTCTCTTCCACGTCTCTACAACATCCCTACAATGTCTCTTCAACGTCACTTCAATGTCCCTACAATGTCTCTTAAACGTCTCTTCAACGTCCCTACAATGTCTCTTCAACGTCTCTTCAACGTCTTCAACGTCCCTACAATGTCTCTTCAACGTCTCTTCAACGTCCCTACAATGTCTCTTAAACGTCTCTTCAACGTCCCTACAATGTCCCTTCAACGTCTCTTCAACGTCCCTACAATGTCTTGTCAACGTCTCTTCAACGTCCCTACAATGTCTCTTCAACGTCCCTACAATGTCTCTTCAACGTCTCTTCAACGTCCCTACAATGTCTCTTCAACGTCTCTTCCACGTCTCTTCAATGTCTCTTCAACGTCCCTACAATGTCTCTTCAACGTCTCTTCAACGTCCCTACAATGTCTCTTCAACGTCCCTACAATGTCTCTTCAACGTCTCTTCAACGTCCCTACAATGTCTCTTCAACATCCCTACAATGTCTCTTCAACGTCTCTTCAACATCCCTACAGTGTCTCTTCAACGTCTCTTCCACGTCTCTTCAACGTCCCTACAATGTCTCTTCAACGTCTCTTCAACGTCCCTACAATGTCTCTTCAACGTCTCTTCAACGTCCCTACAATGTCTCTTCAACGTCTGTTCAACGTCCCTACAATGTCTCTTCAACGTCTGTTCAACGTCCCTACAATGTCTCTTCAACGTCTCTTCAACGTCCCTACAACGTCTCTTCAACGTCTTTTCAAGGTCCCTACAATGTCTCTTCAACGTCTCTTCAACATCCCTACAATGTCTCTTCAACGTCTCTTCAACATCCCTACAATGTCTCTTCAACGTCTGTTCAACGTCCCTACAATGTCTCTTCAACGTCTCTTCAACGTCCCTACAATGTCTCTTCAACGTCTCTTCAACGTCCCTACAATGTCTCTTAAACGTCTCTTCAACGTCCCTACAATGTCTCTTCAACGTCTCTTCAACGTCCCTACAATGTCTCTTCAACGTCTGTTCAACGTCCCTACAATGTCTCTTCAACGTCTCTTCAACGTCCCTACAACGTCTCTTCAACGTCTCTTCAACGTCCCTAATACGTCTCTTCAACGTCTCTTCAACGTCCCTACAACGTCTCTTCAACGTCTCTTCAACGTCCCTACATTGTCTCTTCAACGTCTCTTCAACGTCCTTACAATGTCTCTTCAACGTCTCTTCAACATCCCTACAATGTCTCTTCAACGTCTCTTCAACGTCCCTACAATGTCTCTTCAACGTCTCTTCAACGTCCCTACAACGTCTCTTCAACGTCTCTTCAACGTCCCTACAATGTCTCTTCAACGTCTCTTCAACGTCCCTACAATGTCTCTTCAACGTCTCTTCAACATCCCTACAATGTCTCTTCAACGTCCCTACAATGTCTCTTCAACGTCTCTTCAACATCCCTACAATGTCTCTTCAACGTCCCTACAATGTCTCTTCAACGTCTCTTCAACGTCTTCAACGTCCCTACAATGTCTCTTAAACATCTCTTCCACGTCTCTTCAACGTCCCTACAATGTCTCTTCAACGTCTCTTCAATGTCCCTACAATGTCTCTTAAACGTCTCTTCAACGTCGCTACAATGTCACTTCAACGTCTTCAACGTCTTCAACGTCCCTACAATGTCTCTTCAACGTCTCTTCAACGTCCCTACAATGTCTCTTAAACGTCTCTTCAACGTCCCTACAATGTCTCTTCAACGTCTCTTCAACGTCCCTACAATGTCTTGTCAACGTCTCTTCCACGTCCCTACAATGTCTCTTCAACGTCCCTACAATGTCTCTTCAACGTCTCTTCAACGTCCCTACAATGTCTCTTCAACGTCTCTTCCACGTCTCTTCAACGTCTCTTCAACGTCCCAACAATGCCTCTTCAACGTCTCTTCAACGTCCCTACAATGTCTCTTCAACGTCCCTACAATGTCTCTTCAACGTCTCTTCAACGTCCCTACAATGTCTCTTCAACATCCCTACAATGTCTCTTCAACGTCCCTACAACGTCCCTACAATGTCTCTTCAACGTCTCTTCCACGTCTCTTCAACGTCCCTACAATTTGTCTTCAACGTCTCTTCAACGTCCCTACAATGTCTCTTCAACGTCCCTACAATGTCTCTTCAACGTCTCATCAACGTCCCCACAATGTCTCTTCAACGTCTCTTCAACGTCCCTACAATGTCTCTTCAACGTCTCTTCAACATCCCTACAGTGTCTCTTCAACGTCTCTTCCACGTCTCTTCAACGTCCCTACAATGTCCCTACAATGTCTCTTCAACGTCTCTTCAACGTCCCTACAATGTCTCTTCAACGTCCCTACAACGTATCTTCAACGTCTCTTCAACGTCCCTACAATGTCTCTTCAACGTCTCTTCAACGTCCCTACAACGTCTCTTCAACATCCCTACAGTGTCTCTTCAACGTCTCTTCCACGTCTCTTCAACGTCCCTACAATGTCTCTTCAACGTCTCTTCAACGTCCATACAATGTCTCTTCAACGTCCCTTCAACGTCCCTACAATGTCTCTTCATCGTCTCTTCATCGTCCCTACAATGTCTCTTCAACGTCTCTTCAAAGTCCCTACAACGTCTCTTCAACGTCTCTTCAACGTCCCTACAATGTCTCTTCAACGTCTCTTCAACGTCCCTACAATGTCTCTTCAACGTCTCTTCAACATCCCTACAACGTCTCTTCAACGTCCCTACAATGTCTCTTCAACGTCTTCAACGTCCCTACAATGTCTCTTCAACGTCTCTTCAATGTCCCTACAATGTCTCTTAAACGTCTCTTCCACGTCTCTTCAACGTCCCTACAATGTCTCTTCAACGTCTCTTCAATGTCCCTACAATGTCTCTTAAACGTCTCTTCAACGTCCCTACAATGTCTCTTCAACGTCTCTTCAACGTCTTCAACGTCTTCAACGTCCCTACAATGTCTCTTCAACGTCTCTTCAACGTCCCTACGTCTCTTAAACGTCTCTTCAACGTCCCGACAATGTCTCTTCAACGTCCCTACAATGTCTCTTCAACGTCTCTTCAACGTCCCTACAATGTCTTGTCAACGTCTCTTCAACGTCCCTACAATGTCTCTTCAACGTCCCTACAATGTCTCTTCAACGTCTCTTCAACGTCCCTACAATGTCTCTTCAACGTCTCTTCCACGACTCTTCAACGTCTCTTCAACGTCCCTACAATGTCTCTTCAACGTCTCTTCAACGTCCCTACAATGTCTCTTCAACGTCCCTACAATGTCTCTTCAACGTCTCTTCAACGTCCCTACAATGTCTCTTCAACGTCCCTACAATGTCTTGTCAACGTCTCTTCCACGTCCCTACAATGTCTCTTCAACGTCCCTACAATGTCTCTTCAACGTCTCTTCAACGTCCCTACAATGTCTCTTCAACGTCTCTTCCACGTCTCTTCAACGTCTCTTCAACGTCCCAACAATGCCTCTTCAACGTCTCTTCAACGTCCCTACAATGTCTCTTCAACGTCCCTACAATGTCTCTTCAACGTCTCTTCAACGTCCCTACAATGTCTCTTCAACATTCCTACAATGTCTCTTCAACGTCCCTACAACGTCCCTACAATGTCTCTTCAACGTCTCTTCCACGTCTCTTCAACGTCCCTACAATTTGTCTTCAACGTCTCTTCAACGTCCCTACAATGTCTCTTCAACGTCCCTACAATGTCTCTTCAACGTCTCATCAACGTCCCCACAATGTCTCTTCAACGTCTCTTCAACGTCCCTACAATGTCTCTTCAACGTCTCTTCAACATCCCTACAGTGTCTCTTCAACGTCTCTTCCACGTCTCTTCAACGTCCCTACAATGTCCCTACAATGTCTCTTCAACGTCTCTTCAACGTCCCTACAATGTCTCTTCAACGTCCCTACAACGTATCTTCAACGTCTCTTCAACGTCCCTACAATGTCTCTTCAACGTCTCTTCAACGTCCCTACAACGTCTCTTCAACATCCCTACAGTGTCTCTTCAACGTCTCTTCCACGTCTCTTCAACGTCCCTACAATGTCTCTTCAACGTCTCTTCAACGTCCATACAATGTCTCTTCAACGTCCCTTCAACGTCCCTACAATGTCTCTTCATCGTCTCTTCAACGTCCCTACAATGTCTCTTCAACGTCTCTTCAACGTCTCTTCAACGTCTCTTCAACGTCCCTACAATGTCTCTTCAACATCCCTACAATGTCTCTTCAACGTCTCTTCAACATCCCTACAGTGTCTCTTCAACGTCTCTTCCACGTCTCTTCAACGTCCCTACAATGTCTCTTCAACGTCTCTTCAACGTCCCTACAATGTCTCTTCAACGTCTCTTCAACGTCCCTACAACGTCTCTTCAACGTCTCTTCAACGTCCCTACAATGTCTCTTCAACGTCTCTTCAACGTCCCTACAATGTCTCTTCAACGTCTCTTCAACGTCCCTACAATGTTTCTTCAACGTCTCTTCAACGTCCCTACAATGTCTCTTCAACGTCTCTTCAACGTCCCTACAATGTCTCTTCAACGTCTTCAACGTCTTCAAAGTCCCTACAATGTCTCTTCAACGTCTCTTCAACGTCCCTACAATGTCTCTTAAACGTCTCTTCAACGTCCCTACAATGTCTCTTCAACGTCTCTTCAACGTCCCTACAATGTCTTGTCAACGTCTCTTCAACGTCACTACAATGTCTCTTCAACGTCCCTACAATGTCTCTTCAACGTCTCTTCAACGTCCCTACAATGTCTCTTCAACGTCTCTTCCACGTCTCTTCAACGTCTCTTCAACGTCCCTACAATGTCTCTTCAACGTCTCTTCAACGTCCCTACAATGTCTCTTCAACGTCCCTACAATGTCTCTTCAACGTCTCTTCAACGTCCCTACAATGTCTCTTCAACGTCCCTACAATTTGTCTTCAACGTCTCTTCAACGTCCCTACAATGTCTCTTCAACGTCTCTTCCACGTCTCTTCAACGTCTCTTCAACGTCCCTACAATGTCTCTTCAACGTCTCTTCAACGTCCCTACAACGTCTCTTCAACGTCCCTACAATGTCTCTTCAACGTCTCTTCAACGTCCCTACAATGTCTCTTCAACATCCCTACAATGTCTCTTCAACGTCCCTACAACGTCCCTACAATGTCCCTTCAACGTCTCTTCCACGTCTCTTCAACGTCCCTACAATTTGTCTTCAACGTCTCTTCAACGTCCCTACAATGTCTCTTCAACGTCCCTACAATGTCTCTTCAACGTCTCATCAACGTCCCTACAATGTCTCTTCAACGTCTCTTCAACGTCCCTACAATGTCTCTTCAACGTCCCTACAATGTCTCTTCAACGTCTCTTCAACGTCCCTACAATGTCTCTTCAACGTCTCTTCAACGTCCCTACGTCTCTTCAACGTCTCTTCAACGTCTCTACAATGTCTCTTCAACGTCTGTTCAACGTCCCTATAATGTCTCTTCAACGTCTCTTCAACGTCCCTACAATGTCTCTTCAACGTCTCTTCAACGTCCCTACAATGTCTCTTCAACGTCTCTTCAACGTCCCTACAATGTCTCTTCAACGTCTCTTCAACGTCTCTTCAACGTCCCTACAATGTCTCTTCAACATCCCTACAATGTCTCTTCAACGTCTCTTCAACATCCCTACAGTGTCTCTTCAACGTCTCTTCCACGTCTCTTCAACGTCCCTACAATGTCTCTTCAACGTCTCTTCAACGTCCCTACAATGTCTCTTCAACGTCTCTTCAACGTCCCTACAACGTCTCTTCAACGTCTCTTCAACGTCCCTACAATGTCTCTTCAACGTCTCTTCAACGTCCCTACAATGTCTCTTCAACGTCTCTTCAACGTCCCTACAATGTCTCTTCAACGTCTCTTCAACGTCCCTACAATGTCTCTTCAACGTCTCTTCAACGTCCCTACAATGTCTCTTCAACGTCTTCAACGTCTTCAAAGTCCCTACAATGTCTCTTCAACGTCTCTTCAACGTCCCTACAATGTCTCTTAAACGTCTCTTCAACGTCCCTACAATGTCTCTTCAACGTCTCTTCAACGTCCCTACAATGTCTTGTCAACGTCTCTTCAACGTCACTACAATGTCTCTTCAACGTCCCTACAATGTCTCTTCAACGTCTCTTCAACGTCCCTACAATGTCTCTTCAACGTCTCTTCCACGTCTCTTCAACGTCTCTTCAACGTCCCTACAATGTCTCTTCAACGTCTCTTCAACGTCCCTACAATGTCTCTTCAACGTCCCTACAATGTCTCTTCAACGTCTCTTCAACGTCCCTACAATGTCTCTTCAACGTCCCTACAATTTGTCTTCAACGTCTCTTCAACGTCCCTACAATGTCTCTTCAACGTCTCTTCCACGTCTCTTCAACGTCTCTTCAACGTCCCTACAATGTCTCTTCAACGTCTCTTCAACGTCCCTACAACGTCTCTTCAACGTCCCTACAATGTCTCTTCAACGTCTCTTCAACGTCCCTACAATGTCTCTTCAACATCCCTACAATGTCTCTTCAACGTCCCTACAACGTCCCTACAATGTCTCTTCAACGTCTCTTCCACGTCTCTTCAACGTCCCTACAATTTGTCTTCAACGTCTCTTCAACGTCCCTACAATGTCTCTTCAACGTCCCTACAATGTCTCTTCAACATCTCATCAACGTCCCTACAATGTCTCTTCAACGTCTCTTCAACGTCCCTACAATGTCTCTTCAACGTCCCTACAATGTCTCTTCAACGTCTCTTCAACGTCCCTACAATGTCTCTTCAACGTCTCTTCAACGTCCCTACGTCTCTTCAACGTCTCTTCAACGTCTCTACAATGTCTCTTCAACGTCTGTTCAACGTCCCTATAATGTCTCTTCAACGTCTCTTCAACGTCCCTACAATGTCTCTTCAACGTCTCTTCAACGTCCCTACAATGTCTCTTCAACGTCTCTTCAACGTCCCTACAATGTCTCTTCAACGTCTCTTCAACGTCTCTTCAACGTCCCTACAATGTCTCTTCAACATCCCTACAATGTCTCTTCAACGTCTCTTCAACATCCCTACAGTGTCTCTTCAACGTCTCTTCCACGTCTCTTCAACGTCCCTACAATGTCTCTTCAACGTCTCTTCAACGTCCCTACAATGTCTCTTCAACGTCTCTTCAACGTCCCTACAACGTCTCTTCAACGTCTCTTCAACGTCCCTACAATGTCTCTTCAACGTCTCTTCAACGTCCCTACAATGTCTCTTCAACGTCTCTTCAACGTCCCTACAATGTCTCTTCAACGTCTCTTCAACGTCCCTACAATGTCTCTTCAACGTCTCTTCAACGTCCCTACAATGTCTCTTCAACGTCTCTTCAACGTCCCTACAATGTCTCTTCAACGTCTCTTCAACGTCCCGACAACGTCTCTTCAACGTCTCATCAACGTCCCTACAATGTCTCTTCAACGTCTCTTCAACGTCTCTTCAACGTCCCTTCAATGTCTCTTCAACGTCTCTTCAACGTCCCTACAATGTCTCTTCAACGTCTCTTCAACGTCCCTACAATGTCTCTTCAACGTCTGTTCAACGTCCCTACAATGTCTCTTCAACGTCTGTTCAACGTCCCTACAACGTCTCTTCAACGTTTCTTCAACGTCCCTACAATGTCTCTTCAACGTCTCTTCAACGTCCCTACAATGTCTCTTCAACGTCTCTTCAACATCCCTACAATGTCTCTTCAACGTCTGTTCAACGTCCCTACAATGTCTCTTCAACGTCTCTTCAACGTCCCTACAATGTCTCTTCAACGTCTCTTCAACGTCCCTACAATGTCTCTTCAACGTCTCTTCAACGTCCCTACAATGTCTCTTCAACGTCTCTTCAACGTCCCTACAATGTCTCTTCAACGTCTGTTCAACGTCCCTACAATGTCTCTTCAAAGTCTCTTCAACGTCCCTACAACGTCTCTTCAACGTATCTTCAACGTCCCTACAATGTCTCTCGAACGTCTCTTCAACGTCCCTACAATGTATCTTCAACGTCTCTTCAACATCCCTACAATGTCTCTTCTACGTCCCTACAATGTCTCTTCAACGTCTCTTCAACGTCTTCAACGTCCCTACAATGTCTCTTCAACGTCTCTTCAATGTCCCTACAATGTCTCTTAAACGTCTCTTCCACGTCTCTTCAACGTCCCTACAATGTCCCTTCAACGTCTCTTCAACGTCCCTACAATGTCTCTTCAACGTCCCTACAATGTCTCTTCAACGTCTCTTCAACGTCCCTACAATGTCTCTTCAACGTCTCTTCCACGTCTCTTCAATGTCTCTTCAACGTCCCTACAATGTCTCTTCAACGTCTCTTCAACGTCCCTACAATGTCTCTTCAACGTCCCTACAATGTCTCTTCAACGTCTCTTCAACGTCCCTACAATGTCTCTTCAACATCCCTACAATGTCTCTTCAACGTCTCTTCAACATCCCTACAGTGTCTCTTCAACGTCTCTTCCACGTCTCTTCAACGTCCCCACAATGTCTCTTCAACGTCTCTTCAACGTCCCTAGCTTGTCTCTTCAACGTCTCTTCAACGTCCCTACAATGTCTCTTCAACGTCTGTTCAACGTCCCTACAATGTCTCTTCAACGTCTGTTCAACGTCCCTACAATGTCTCTTCAACGTCTCTTCAACGTCCCTACAACGTCTCTTCAACGTCTCTTCAACGTCCCTACAATGTCTCTTCAACGTCCCTACAATGTCTCTTCAACGTCTCTTCAACGTCCCTACAATGTCTCTTCAACATCCCTACAATGTCTCTTCAACGTCCCTACAACGTCCCTACAATGTCTCTTCAACGTCTCTTCCACGTCTCTTCAACGTCCCTACAATTTGTCTTCAACGTCTCTTCAACGTCCCTACAATGTCTCTTCAACGTCCCTACAATGTCTCTTCAACGTCTCATCAACGTCCCTACAATGTCTCTTCAACGTCTCTTCAACGTCCCTACAATGTCTCTTCAACGTCCCTACAATGTCTCTTCAACGTCTCTTCAACGTCCCTACAATGTCTCTTCAACGTCTCTTCAACGTCCCTACGTCTCTTCAACGTCTCTTCAACGTCCCTACAATGTCTCTTCAACGTCTGTTCAACGTCCCTATAATGTCTCTTCAACGTCTCTTCAACGTCCCTACAACGTCTCTTCAACGTCTCATCAACGTCCCTACAATGTCTCTTCAACGTCTCTTCAACGTCCCTACAATGTCTCTTCAACGTCTCTTCAACGTCCCTACAATGTCTCTTCAACGTCTCTTCAACGTCTCTTCAACGTCCCTACAATGTCTCTTCAACATCCCTACAATGTCTCTTCAACGTCTCTTCAACATCCCTACAGTGTCTCTTCAACGTCTCTTCCACGTCTCTTCAACGTCCCTACAATGTCTCTTCAACGTCTCTTCAACGTCCCTACAATGTCTCTTCAACGTCTCTTCAACGTCCCTACAACGTCTCTTCAACGTCTCTTCAACGTCCCTACAATGTCTCTTCAACGTCTCTTCAACGTCCCTACAATGTCTCTTCAACGTCTCTTCAACGTCCCTACAATGTCTCTTCAACGTCTCTTCAACGTCCCTACAATGTCTCTTCAACATCCCTACAATGTCTCTTCAACGTCCCTACAACGTCCCTACAATGTCTCTTCAACGTCTCTTCCACGTCTCTTCAACGTCCCTACAATTTGTCTTCAACGTCTCTTCAACGTCCCTACAATGTCTCTTCAACGTCCCTACAATGTCTCTTCAACGTCTCATCAACGTCCCTACAATGTCTCTTCAACGTCTCTTCAACGTCCCTACAATGTCTCTTCAACGTCCCTACAATGTCTCTTCAACGTCTCTTCAACGTCCCTACAATGTCTCTTCAACGTCTCTTCAACGTCCCTACGTCTCTTCAACGTCTCTTCAACGTCCCTACAATGTCTCTTCAACGTCTGTTCAACGTCCCTATAATGTCTCTTCAACGTCTCTTCAACGTCCCTACAACGTCTCTTCAACGTCTCATCAACGTCCCTACAATGTCTCTTCAACGTCTCTTCAACGTCCCTACAATGTCTCTTCAACGTCTCTTCAACGTCCCTACAATGTCTCTTCAACGTCTCTTCAACGTCTCTTCAACGTCCCTACAATGTCTCTTCAACATCCCTACAATGTCTCTTCAACGTCTCTTCAACATCCCTACAGTGTCTCTTCAATGTCTCTTCCACGTCTCTTCAACGTCCCTACAATGTCTCTTCAACGTCTCTTCAACGTCCCTACAATGTCTCCTCAACGTCTCTTCAACGTCCCTACAACGTCTCTTCAACGTCTCTTCAACGTCCCTACAATGTCTCTTCAACGTCTCTTCAACGTCCCTACAATGTCTCTTCAACGTCTCTTCAACGTCCCTACAATGTCTCTTCAACGTCTCTTCAACGTCCCTACAATGTCTCTTCAACGTCTCTTCAACGTCCCTACAATGTCTCTTCAACGTCTTCAACGTCTTCAACGTCCCTACAATGTCTCTTCAACGTCTCTTCAACGTCCCTACAATGTCTCTTAAACGTCTCTTCAACGTCCCTACAATGTCTCTTCAACGTCCCTACAATGTCTCTTCAACGTCTCTTCAACGTCCCTACAATGTCTTGTCAACGTCTCTTCAACGTCACTACAATGTCTCTTCAACGTCCCTACAATGTCTCTTCAACGTCTCTTCAACGTCCCTACAATGTCTCTTCAACGTCTCTTCCACGTCTCTTCAACGTCTCTTCAACGTCCCTACAATGTCTCTTCAACGTCTCTTCAACGTCCCTACAATGTCTCTTCAACGTCCCTACAATGTCTCTTCAACGTCTCTTCAACGTCCCTACAATGTCTCTTCAACGTCCCTACAATGTCTCTTCAACGTCTCTTCAACGTCCCTACAATGTCTCTTCAACGTCCCTACAATTTGTCTTCAACGTCTCTTCAACGTCCCTACAATGTCTCTTCAACGTCTTCAACGTCTTCAACGTCCCTACAATGTCTCTTCAACGTCTCTTCAACGTCCCTACAATGTCTCTTAAACGTCTCTTCAACGTCCCTACAATGTCTCTTCAACGTCCCTACAATGTCTCTTCAACGTCTCTTCAACGTCCCTACAATGTCTTGTCAACGTCTCTTCAACGTCACTACAATGTCTCTTCAACGTCCCTACAATGTCTCTTCAACGTCTCTTCAACGTCCCTACAATGTCTCTTCAACGTCTCTTCCACGTCTCTTCAACGTCTCTTCAACGTCCCTACAATGTCTCTTCAACGTCTCTTCAACGTCCCTACAATGTCTCTTCAACGTCCCTACAATGTCTCTTCAACGTCTCTTCAACGTCCCTACAATGTCTCTTCAACGTCCCTACAATTTGTCTTCAACGTCTCTTCAACGTCCCTACAATGTCTCTTCAACGTCTCTTCCACGTCTCTTCAACGTCTCTTCAACGTCTCTTCAACGTCTCTTCAACGTCCCTACAATGTCCCTTCAACGTCCCTACAATGTCTCTTCAACGTCTCTTCAACGTCCCTACAATGTCTCTTCAACATCCCTACAATGTCTCTTCAACGTCCCTACAACGTCCCTACAATGTCTCTTCAACGTCTCTTCCACGTCTCTTCAACGTCCCTACAATTTGTCTTCAACGTCTCTTCAACGTCCCTACAATGTCTCTTCAACGTCCCTACAATGTCTCTTCAACGTCTCATCAACATCCCTACAATGTCTCTTCAACGTCTCTTCAACGTCCCTACAATGTCTCTTCAACGTCCCTACAATGTCTCTTCAACGTCTCTTCAACGTCCCTACAATGTCTCTTCAACGTCTCTTCAACGTCCCTACGTCTCTTCAACGTCTCTTCAACGTCCCTACAATGTCTCTTCAACGTCTGTTCAACGTCCCTATAATGTCTCTTCAACGTCTCTTCAACGTCCCTACAACGTCTCTTCAACGTCTCATCAACGTCCCTACAATGTCTCTTCAACGTCTCTTCAACGTCCCTACAATGTCTCTTCAACGTCTCTTCAACGTCCCTACAATGTCTCTTCAACGTCTCTTCAACGTCTCTTCAACGTCCCTACAATGTCTCTTCAACATCCCTACAATGTCTCTTCAACGTCTCTTCAACATCCCTACAGTGTCTCTTCAACGTCTCTTCCACGTCTCTTCAACGTCCCTACAATGTCTCTTCAACGTCTCTTCAACGTCCCTACAATGTCTCTTCAACGTCTCTTCAACGTCCCTACAACGTCTCTTCAACGTCTCTTCAACGTCCCTACAATGTCTCTTCAACGTCTCTTCAACGTCCCTACAATGTCTCTTCAACGTCTCTTCAACGTCCCTACAATGTCTCTTCAACGTCTCTTCAACGTCCCTACAATGTCTCTTCAACGTCTCTTCAACGTCCCTACAATGTCTCTTCAACGTCTTCAACGTCTTCAACGTCCCTACAATGTCTCTTCAACGTCTCTTCAACGTCCCTACAATGTCTCTTAAACGTCTCTTCAACGTCCCTACAATGTCTCTTCAACGTCCCTACAATGTCTCTTCAACGTCTCTTCAACGTCCCTACAATGTCTTGTCAACGTCTCTTCAACGTCACTACAATGTCTCTTCAACGTCCCTACAATGTCTCTTCAACGTCTCTTCAACGTCCCTACAATGTCTCTTCAACGTCTCTTCCACGTCTCTTCAACGTCTCTTCAACGTCCCTACAATGTCTCTTCAACGTCTCTTCAACGTCCCTACAATGTCTCTTCAACGTCCCTACAATGTCTCTTCAACGTCTCTTCAACGTCCCTACAATGTCTCTTCAACGTCCCTACAATTTGTCTTCAACGTCTCTTCAACGTCCCTACAATGTCTCTTCAACGTCTCTTCCACGTCTCTTCAACGTCTCTTCAACGTCCCTACAATGTCTCTTCAACGTCCTTACAATGTCTCTTCAACGTCCCTACAATGTCTCTTCAACGTCTCTTCAACGTCCCTACAATGTCTCTTCAACATCCCTACAATGTCTCTTCAACGTCCCTACAACGTCCCTACAATGTCTCTTCAACGTCTCTTCCACGTCTCTTCAACGTCCCTACAATTTGTCTTCAACGTCTCTTCAACGTCCCTACAATGTCTCTTCAACGTCCCTACAATGTCTCTTCAACGTCTCATCAACGTCCCTACAATGTCTCTTCAACGTCTCTTCAACGTCCCTACAATGTCTCTTCAACGTCCCTACAATGTCTCTTCAACGTCTCTTCAACGTCCCTATAATGTCTCTTCAACGTCTCTTCAACGTCCCTACGTCTCTTCAACGTCTCTTCAACGTCCCTACAATGTCTCTTCAACGTCTGTTCAACGTCCCTATAATGTCTCTTCAACGTCTCTTCAACGTCCCTACAACGTCTCTTCAACGTCTCATCAACGTCCCTACAATGTCTCTTCAACGTCTCTTCAACGTCCCTACAATGTCTCTTCAACGTCCCTACAATGTCTCTTCAACGTCTCTTCCACGTCTCTTCAACGTCTCTTCAACGTCCCAACAATGCCTCTTCAACGTCTCTTCAACGTCCCTACAATGTCTCTTCAACGTCCCTACAATGTCTGTTCAACGTCTCTTCAACGTCCCTACAATGTCTCTTCAACATCCCTACAATGTCTCTTCAACGTCCCTACAACGTCCCTACAATGTCTCTTCAACGTCTCTTCCACGTCTCTTTAACGTCCCTACAATTTGTCTTCAACGTCTCTTCAACGTCCCTACAATGTCTCTTCAACGTCTCTTCAACATCCCTACAGTGTCTCTTCAACGTCTCTTCCACGTCTCTTCAACGTCCCTACAATGTCCCTACAATGTCTCTTCAACGTCTCTTCAACGTCCCTACAATGTCTCCTCAACGTCCCTACAACGTATCTTCAACGTCTCTTCAACGTCCCTACAATGTCTCTTCAACGTCTCTTCAACGTCCCTACAACGTCTCTTCAACATCCCTACAGTGTCTCTTCAACGTCTCTTCCACGTCTCTTCAACGTCCCTACAATGTCTCTTCAACGTCTCTTCAACGTCCATACAATGTCTCTTCAACGTCCCTTCAACGTCCCTACAATGTCTCTTCAACGTCTGTTCAACGTCCCTACAATGTCTCTTCAACGTCTCTTCAACGTCCCTACAACGTCTCTTCAACGTCTCTTCAACGTCCCTACAATGTCTCTTCAACGTCTCTTCAACGTCCCTACAATGTCTCTTCAACGTCTCTTCAACGTCCCTACAATGTCTCTTCAACGTCCCTACAATGTCTCTTCAACGTCTTCAACGTCCCTACAATGTCTCTTCAACGTCTCTTCAATGTCCCTACAATGTCTCTTAAACGTCTCTTCCACGTCTCTTCAACGTCCCTACAATGTCTCTTCAACGTCTCTTCAATGTCCCTACAATGTCTCTTAAACGTCTCTTCAACGTCCCTACAATGTCTCTTCAACGTCTCTTCAACGTCTTCAACGTCTTCAACGTCCCTACAATGTCTCTTCAACGTCTCTTCAACGTCCCTACAATGTCTCTTAAACGTCTCTTCAACGTCCCTACAATGTCTCTTCAACGTCCCTACAATGTCTCTTCAACGTCTCTTCAACGTCCCTACAATGTCTTGTCAACGTCTCTTCAACGTCCCTACAATGTCTCTTCAACGTCCCTACAATGTCTCTTCAACGTCTCTTCAACGTCCCTACAATGTCTCTTCAACGTCTCTTCCACGTCTCTTCAACGTCTCTTCAACGTCCCTACAATGTCTCTTCAACGTCTCTTCAACGTCCCTACAATGTCTCTTCAACGTCCCTACAATGTCTCTTCAACGTCTCTTCAACGTCCCTACAATGTCTCTTCAACGTCCCTACAATTTGTCTTCAACGTCTCTTCAACGTCCCTACAATGTCTCTTCAACGTCTCTTCCACGTCTCTTCAACGTCTCTTCAACGTCCCTACAATGTCTCTTCAACGTCTTTTCAACGTCCCTACAATGTCTCTTCAACGTCCCTACAATGTCTCTTCAACGTCTCTTCAACGTCCCTACAATGTCTCTTCAACATCCCTACAATGTCTCTTCAACGTCCCTACAACGTCCCTACAATGTCTCTTCAACGTCTCTTCCACGTCTCTTCAACGTCCCTACAATTTGTCTTCAACGTCTCTTCAACGTCCCTACAATGTCTCTTCAACGTCCCTACAATGTCTCTTCAACGTCTCTTCAACGTCCCTACAACGTCTCTTCAACGTCTCATCAACGTCCCTACAATGTCTCTTCAACGTCTCTTCAACGTCCCTACAATGTCTCTTCAACGTCTCTTCAACGTCCCTACAATGTCTCTTCAACATCCCTACAATGTCTCTTCAACGTCTCTTCAACATCCCTACAGTGTCTCTTCAACGTCTCTTCCACGTCTCTTCAACGTCCCTACAATGTCTCTTCAACGTCTCTTCAACGTCCCTTCAATGTCTCTTCAACGTCTCTTCAACGTCCCTACAATGTCTCTTCAACGTCTCTTCAACGTCCCTACAATGTCTCTTCAACGTCTGTTCAACGTCCCTACAATGTCTCTTCAACGTCTGTTCAACGTCCCTACAACGTCTCTTCAACGTCTCTTCAACGTCCCTACAATGTCTCTTCAACGTCTCTTCAACGTCCCTACAATGTCTCTTCAACGTCTCTTCAACATCCCTACAATGTCTCTTCAACGTCTGTTCAACGTCCCTACAATGTCTCTTCAACGTCTCTTCAACGTCCCTACAATGTCTCTTCAACGTCTCTTCAACGTCCCTACAATGTCTCTTCAACGTCTCTTCAACGTCCCTACAATGTCTCTTCAACGTCTCTTCAACGTCCCTACAATGTCTCTTCAACGTCTGTTCAACGTCCCTACAATGTCCCTTCAACGTCCCTACAACGTCTCTTCAACGTCTCTTCAACGTCCCTACAATGTCTCTCGAACGTCTCTTCAACGTCCCTACAATGTCTCTTCAAAGTCTCTTCAACATCCCTACAATGTCTCTTCAACGTCCCTACAATGTCTCTTCAACGTCTCTTCAACGTCCCTACAATGTCTCTTCAACGTCTCTTCAATGTCCCTACAATGTCTCTTAAACGTCTCTTCCACGTCTCTTCAACGTCCCTACAATGTCTCTTCAACGTCTCTTCAATGTCCCTACAATGTCTCTTAAACGTCTCTTCAACGTCCCTACAATGTCTCTTCAACGTTTCTTCAACGTCTTCAACGTCCCTACAATGTCTCTTCAACGTCTCTTCAACGTCCCTACAATGTCTCTTAAACGTCTCTTCAACGTCCCTACAATGTCTCTTCAACGTCCCTACAATGTCTCTTCAACGTCTCTTCAACGTCCCTACAATGTCTTGTCAACGTCTCTTCAACGTCCCTACAATGTCTCTTCAACGTCCCTACAATGTCTCTTCAACGTCTCTTCAACGTCCCTACAATGTCTCGTCAACGTCTCTTCCACGTCTCTTCAATGTCTCTTCAACGTCCCTACAATGTCTCTTCAACGTCTCTTCAACGTCCCTACAATGTCTCTTCAACGTCCCTACAATGTCTCTTCAACGTCACTTCAACGTCCCTACAATGTCTCTTCAACATCCCTACAATGTCTCTTCAACGTCTCTTCAACGTCTCTTCAATGTCTCTTCAACGTCCCTACAATGTCTCTTCAACGTCTCTTCAACGTCCCTACAATGTCTCTTCAACGTCTCTTCAACGTCTTCAACGTCCCTACAATGTCTCTTCAACGTCTCTTCAATGTCCCTACAATGTCTCTTAAACGTCTCTTCCACGTCTCTTCAACGTCCCTACAATGTCTCTTCAACGTCTCTTCAATGTCCCTACAATGTCTCTTAAACGTCTCTTCAACGTCCCTACAATGTCTCTTCAACGTTTCTTCAACGTCTTCAACGTCCCTACAATGTCTCTTCAACGTCTCTTCAACGTCCCTACAATGTCTCTTAAACGTCTCTTCAACGTCCCTACAATGTCTCTTCAACGTCCCTACAATGTCTCTTCAACGTCTCTTCAACGTCCCTACAATGTCTTGTCAACGTCTCTTCAACGTCCCTACAATGTCTCTTCAACGTCCCTACAATGTCTCTTCAACGTCTCTTCAACGTCCCTACAATGTCTCTTCAACGTCTCTTCCACGTCTCTTCAATGTCTCTTCAACGTCCCTACAATGTCTCTTCAACGTCTCTTCAACGTCCCTACAATGTCTCTTCAACGTCCCTACAATGTCTCTTCAACGTCTCTTCAACGTCCCTACAATGTCTCTTCAACGTCTCTTCAACGTCCCTACAATGTCTCTTCAACGTCTCTTCAACGTCCCTACAATGTCTCTTCAACGTCTGTTCAACGTCCCTACAATGTCTCTTCAACGTTTCTTCAACGTCTTCAACGTCCCTACAATGTCTCTTCAACGTCTCTTCAACGTCCCTACAATGTCTCTTAAACGTCTCTTCAACGTCCCTACAATGTTTCTTCAACGTCCCTACAATGTCTCTTCAACGTCTCTTCAACGTCCCTACAATGTCTTGTCAACGTCTCTTCAACGTCCCTACAATGTCTCTTCAACGTCCCTACAATGTCTCTTCAACGTCTCTTCAACGTCCCTACAATGTCTCTTCAACGTCTCTTCAACGTCCCTACAATGTCTCTTCAACGTCTGTTCAACGTCCCTACAATGTCTCTTCAACGTCTCTTCAACGTCCCTACAATGTCTCTTCAACGTCTCTTCAACGTCCCTACAATGTCTCTTCAACGTCTCTTCAACGTCCCTACAATGTCTCTTCAACGTCTCTTCAACGTCCCTACAATGTCTCTTCAACGTCTGTTCAACGTCCCTACAATGTCTCTTCAACGTCTCTTCAACGTCCCTACAACGTCTCTTCAACGTCTCTTCAACGTCCCTACAACGTCTCTTCAACGTCTCTTCAACGTCCCTACAATGTCTCTTCAACGTCTCTTCAACGTCCCTACAATGTCTCTTCAACGTCTGTTCAACGTCCCTACAATGTCTCTTCAACGTCTCGTCAACGTCCCTACAACGTCTCTTCAACGTCTCTTCAACGTCCCTACAATGTCTCTTCAACGTCTCTTCAACGTCCCTACAATGTCTCTTCAACGTCTCTTCAACATCCCTACAATGTCTCTTCAACGTCCCTACAATGTCTCTTCAACGTCTCTTCAACGTCTTCAACGTCCCTACAATGTCTCTTCAACGTCTCTTCAATGTCCCTACAATGTCTCTTAAACGTCTCTTCCACGTCTCTTCAACGTCCCTACAATGTCTCTTCAACGTCTCTTCAATGTCCCTACAATGTCTCTTAAACGTCTCTTCAACGTCCCTACAATGTCTCTTCAACGTCTTCAACGTCTTCAACGTCCCTACAATGTCTCTTCAACGTCTCTTCAACGTCCCTACAATGTCTCTTAAACGTCTCTTCAACGTCCCTACAATGTCTCTTCAACGTCCCTACAATGTCTCTTCAACGTCCCTACAATGTCTTGTCAACGTCTCTTCCACGTCCCTACAATGTCTCTTCAACGTCCCTACAATGTCTCTTCAACGTCTCTTCAACGTCCCTACAATGTCTCTTCAACGTCTCTTCCACGTCTCTTCAACGTCTCTTCAACGTCCCAACAATGCCTC
The DNA here is from genome assembly GCF_933228915.1 of Telmatherina bonti. Classification (NCBI taxonomy): domain Eukaryota; kingdom Metazoa; phylum Chordata; class Actinopteri; order Atheriniformes; family Telmatherinidae; genus Telmatherina; species Telmatherina bonti. The sequence goes on from NC_136617.1 coordinate 3,027,826, forward strand.
TTCAACGTCTCTTCAACGTCCCTACAATGTCTCTTCAACGTCCCTACAATTTCTTGTCAACGTCTCTTCAACGTCCCTACAATGTCTCTTCAACGTCCCTACAATGTCTCTTCAACGTCTCTTCAACGTCCCTACAATGTCTCTTCAACGTCTCTTCAACGTCTCTTCCACGTCTCTTCAACGTCCCTACAATGTCTCTTCAACGTCTCTTCAACGTCCCTACAATGTCTCTTCAACGTCTCTTCAACGTCCCTACAATGTCTCTTCAACGTCTGTTCAACGTCCCTACAATGTCTCTTCAACGTCTGTTCAACGTCCCTACAATGTCTATTCAACGTCTCTTCAACGTCCCTACAACGTCTCTTCAACGTCCCTACAATGTCTCTTCAACGTCCCTACAATGTCTCTTCAACGTCTCTTCAACATCCCTACAATGTCTCTTCAACGTCTGTTCAACGTCCCTACAATGTCTCTTCAACGTCTCTTCAACGTCCCTACAATGTCTCTTCAACGTCTCTTCAACGTCCCTACAATGTCTCTTCAACGTCCCTACAATGTCTCTTCAACGTCTCTTCAACGTCCCTACAATGTCTCTTCAACGTCTGTTCAACGTCCCTACAATGTCTCTTCAACGTCTCTTCAACGTCCCTACAACGTCTCTTCAACGTCTCTTCAACGTCCCTACAATGTCTCTTCAACGTCTCTTCAACGTCCCTACAACGTCTCTTCAACGTCTCTTCAACGTCCCTACAATGTCTCTTCAACGTCTCTTCAACGTCCCTACAATGTCTCTTCAACGTCTCTTCAACGTCCCTACAATGTCTCTTCAACGTCTGTTCAACGTCCCTACAATGTCTCTTCAACGTCTCTTCAACGTCCCTACAACGTCTCTTCAACGTCTCTTCAACGTCCCTACAATGTCTCTTCAACGTCTCTTCAACGTCCCTACAATGTCTCTTCAACGTCTCTTCAACATCCCTACAATGTCTCTTCAACGTCCCTACAATGTCTCTTCAACGTCTCTTCAACGTCTTCAACGTCCCTACAATGTCTCTTCAACGTCTCTTCAATGTCCCTACAATGTCTCTTAAACGTCTCTTCCACGTCTCTTCAACGTCCCTACAATGTCTCTTCAACGTCTCTTCAATGTCCCTACAATGTCTCTTAAACGTCTCTTCAACGTCCCTACAATGTCTCTTCAACGTCTTCAACGTCTTCAACGTCCCTACAATGTCTCTTCAACGTCTCTTCAACGTCACTACAATGTCTCTTAAACGTCTCTTCAACGTCCCTACAATGTCTCTTCAACGTCCCTACAATGTCTCTTCAACGTCTCTTCAACGTCCCTACAATGTCTTGTCAACGTCTCTTCCACGTCCCTACAATGTCTCTTCAACGTCCCTACAATGTCTTGTCAACGTCTCTTCCACGTCCCTACAATGTCTCTTCAACGTCCCTACAATGTCTCTTCAACGTCTCTTCAACGTCCCTACAATGTCTCTTCAACGTCTCTTCCACGTCTCTTCAACGTCTCTAAAACGTCCCAACAATGCCTCTTCAACGTCTCTTCAACGTCCCTACAATGTCTCTTCAACGTCCCTACAATGTCTCTTCAACGTCTCTTCAACGTCCCTACAATGTCTCTTCAACATCCCTACAATGTCTCTTCAACGTCCCTACAACGTCCCTACAATGTCTCTTCAACGTCTCTTCCACGTCTCTTCAACGTCCCTACAATTTGTCTTCAACGTCTCTTCAACGTCCCTACAATGTCTCTTCAACGTCCCTACAATGTCTCTTCAACGTCTCATCAACGTCCCCACAATGTCTCTTCAACGTCTCTTCAACGTCCCTACAATGTCTCTTCAACGTCTCTTCAACATCCCTACAGTGTCTCTTCAACGTCTCTTCCACGTCTCTTCAACGTCCCTACAATGTCCCTACAATGTCTCTTCAACGTCTCTTCAACGTCCCTACAATGTCTCTTCAACGTCCCTACAACGTATCTTCAACGTCTCTTCAACGTCCCTACAATGTCTCTTCAACGTCTCTTCAACGTCCCTACAACGTCTCTTCAACATCCCTACAGTGTCTCTTCAACGTCTCTTCCACGTCTCTTCAACGTCCCTACAATGTCTCTTCAACGTCTCTTCAACGTCCATACAATGTCTCTTCAACGTCTCTTCAACGTCCCTACAATGTCTCTTCAACGTCTCTTCAACGTCCCTACAATGTCTCTTCAACGTCTGTTCAACGTCCCTACAATGTATCTTCAACGTCTCTTCAACGTCCCTACAACGTCTCTTCAACGTCTCTTCAACGTCCCTACAATGTCTCTCGAACGTCTCTTCAACGTCCCTACAATGTCTCTTCAACGTCTCTTCAACATCCCTACAATGTCCCTTCAACGTCCCTACAATGTCTCTTCAACGTCTCTTCAACGTCCCTACAATGTCTCTTCAACGTCTCTTCAATGTCCCTACAATGTCTCTTAAACGTCTCTTCCACGTCTCTTCAACGTCCCTACAATGTCTCTTCAACGTCTCTTCAATGTCCCTACAATGTCTCTTAAACGTCTCTTCAACGTCCCTACAATGTCTCTTCAACGTTTCTTCAACGTCTTCAACGTCCCTACAATGTCTCTTCAACGTCTCTTCAACGTCCCTACAATGTCTCTTAAACGTCTCTTCAACGTCCCTACAATGTCTCTTCAACGTCCCTACAATGTCTCTTCAACGTCTCTTCAACGTCCCTACAATGTCTTGTCAACGTCTCTTCAACGTCCCTACAATGTCTCTTCAACGTCCCTACAATGTCTCTTCAACGTCTCTTCAACGTCCCTACAATGTCTCGTCAACGTCTCTTCCACGTCTCTTCAATGTCTCTTCAACGTCCCTACAATGTCTCTTCAACGTCTCTTCAACGTCCCTACAATGTCTCTTCAACGTCCCTACAATGTCTCTTCAACGTCTCTTCAACGTCCCTACAATGTCTCTTCAACATCCCTACAATGTCTCTTCAACGTCTCTTCAACGTCTCTTCAATGTCTCTTCAACGTCCCTACAATGTCTCTTCAACGTCTCTTCAACGTCCCTACAATGTCTCTTAAACGTCTCTTCCACGTCTCTTCAACGTCCCTACAATGTCTCTTCAACGTCTCTTCAATGTCCCTACAATGTCTCTTAAACGTCTCTTCAACGTCCCTACAATGTCTCTTCAACGTTTCTTCAACGTCTTCAACGTCCCTACAATGTCTCTTCAACGTCTCTTCAACGTCCCTACAATGTCTCTTAAACGTCTCTTCAACGTCCCTACAATGTCTCTTCAACGTCCCTACAATGTCTCTTCAACGTCTCTTCAACGTCCCTACAATGTCTTGTCAACGTCTCTTCAACGTCCCTACAATGTCTCTTCAACGTCCCTACAATGTCTCTTCAACGTCTCTTCAACGTCCCTACAATGTCTCTTCAACGTCTCTTCCACGTCTCTTCAATGTCTCTTCAACGTCCCTACAATGTCTCTTCAACGTCTCTTCAACGTCCCTACAATGTCTCTTCAACGTCCCTACAATGTCTCTTCAACGTCTCTTCAACGTCCCTACAATGTCTCTTCAACATCCCTACAATGTCTCTTCAACGTCTCTTCAACGTCTCTTCAATGTCTCTTCAACGTCCCTACAATGTCTCTTCAACGTCTCTTCAACGTCCCTACAATGTCTCTTCAACGTCTCTTCAACGTCCCTACAATGTCTCTTCAACGTCTGTTCAACGTCCCTACAATGTCTCTTCAACGTCTGTTCAACGTCCCTACAATGTCTCTTCAACGTTTCTTCAACGTCTTCAACGTCCCTACAATGTCTCTTCAACGTCTCTTCAACGTCCCTACAATGTCTCTTAAACGTCTCTTCAACGTCCCTACAATGTTTCTTCAACGTCCCTACAATGTCTCTTCAACGTCTCTTCAACGTCCCTACAATGTCTTGTCAACGTCTCTTCAACGTCCCTACAATGTCTCTTCAACGTCCCTACAATGTCTCTTCAACGTCTCTTCAACGTCCCTACAATGTCTCTTCAACGTCTCTTCAACGTCCCTACAATGTCTCTTCAACGTCTGTTCAACGTCCCTACAATGTCTCTTCAACGTCTCTTCAACGTCCCTACAATGTCTCTTCAACGTCTCTTCAACGTCCCTACAATGTCTCTTCAACGTGTCTTCAACGTCCCTACAATGTCTCTTCAACGTCTCTTCAACGTCCCTACAATGTCTCTTCAACGTCTGTTCAACGTCCCTACAACGTCTCTTCAACGTCTCTTCAACGTCCCTACAACGTCTCTTCAACGTCTCTTCAACGTCCCTACAACGTCTCTTCAACGTCTCTTCAACGTCCCTACAATGTCTCTTCAACGTCTCTTCAACGTCCCTACAATGTCTCTTCAACGTCTGTTCAACGTCCCTACAATGTCTCTTCAACGTCTCGTCAACGTCCCTACAACGTCTCTTCAACGTCTCTTCAACGTCCCTACAATGTCTCTTCAACGTCTCTTCAACGTCCCTACAATGTCTCTTCAACGTCTCTTCAACATCCCTACAATGTCTCTTCAACGTCCCTACAATGTCTCTTCAACGTCTCTTCAACGTCTTCAACGTCCCTACAATGTCTCTTCAACGTCTCTTCAATGTCCCTACAATGTCTCTTAAACGTCTCTTCCACGTCTCTTCAACGTCCCTACAATGTCTCTTCAACGTCTCTTCAATGTCCCTACAATGTCTCTTAAACGTCTCTTCAACGTCCCTACAATGTCTCTTCAACGTCTTCAACGTCTTCAACGTCCCTACAATGTCTCTTCAACGTCTCTTCAACGTCCCTACAATGTCTCTTAAACGTCTCTTCAACGTCCCTACAATGTCTCTTCAACGTCCCTACAATGTCTCTTCAACGTCTCTTCAACGTCCCTACAATGTCTTGTCAACGTCTCTTCCACGTCCCTACAATGTCTCTTCAACGTCCCTACAATGTCTCTTCAACGTCTCTTCAACGTCCCTACAATGTCTCTTCAACGTCTCTTCCACGTCTCTTCAACGTCTCTTCAACGTCCCAACAATGCCTCTTCAACGTCTCTTCAACGTCCCTACAATGTCTCTTCAACGTCCCTACAATTTCTTGTCAACGTCTCTTCAACGTCCCTACAATGTCTCTTCAACGTCCCTACAATGTCTCTTCAACGTCTCTTCAACGTCCCTACAATGTCTCTTCAACGTCTCTTCAACGTCTCTTCCACGTCTCTTCAACGTCCCTACAATGTCTCTTCAACGTCTCTTCAACGTCCCTACAATGTCTCTTCAACGTCTCTTCAACGTCCCTACAATGTCTCTTCAACGTCTGTTCAACGTCCCTACAATGTCTCTTCAACGTCTGTTCAACGTCCCTACAATGTCTATTCAACGTCTCTTCAACGTCCCTACAACGTCTCTTCAACGTCTCTTCAACGTCCCTACAATGTCTCTTCAACGTCCCTACAATGTCTCTTCAACGTCTCTTCAACATCCCTACAATGTCTCTTCAACGTCTGTTCAACGTCCCTACAATGTCTCTTCAACGTCTCTTCAACGTCCCTACAATGTCTCTTCAACGTCCCTACAATGTCTCTTCAACGTCTCTTCAACGTCCCTACAATGTCTCTTCAACGTCCCTACAATGTCTCTTCAACGTCTGTTCAACGTCCCTACAATGTCTCTTCAACGTCTCTTCAACGTCCCTACAACGTCTCTTCAACGTCTCTTCAACGTCCCTACAATGTCTCTTCAACGTCTCTTCAACGTCCCTACAACGTCTCTTCAACGTCTCTTCAACGTCCCTACAATGTCTCTTCAACGTCTCTTCAACGTCCCTACAATGTCTCTTCAACGTCTCTTCAACGTCCCTACAATGTCTCTTCAACGTCTGTTCAACGTCCCTACAATGTCTCTTCAACGTCTCTGCAACGTCCCTACAACGTCTCTTCAACGTCTCTTCAACGTCCCTACAATGTCTCTTCAACGTCTCTTCAACGTCCCTACAATGTCTCTTCAACGTCTCTTCAACATCCCTACAATGTCTCTTCAACGTCCCTACAATGTCTCTTCAACGTCTCTTCAACGTCTTCAACGTCCCTACAATGTCTCTTCAACGTCTCTTCAATGTCCCTACAATGTCTCTTAAACGTCTCTTCCACGTCTCTTCAACGTCCCTACAATGTCTCTTCAACGTCTCTTCAATGTCCCTACAATGTCTCTTAAACGTCGCTTCAACGTCCCTACAATGTCTCTTCAACGTCTTCAACGTCTTCAACGTCCCTACAATGTCTCTTCAACGTCTCTTCAACGTCCCTACAATGTCTCTTAAACGTCTCTTCAACGTCCCTACAATGTCTCTTCAACGTCCCTACAATGTCTCTTCAACGTCTCTTCAACGTCCCTACAATGTCTTGTCAACGTCTCTTCCACGTCCCTACAATGTCTCTTCAACGTCCCTACAATGTCTCTTCAACGTCTCTTCAACGTCCCTACAATGTCTCTTCAACGTCTCTTCCACGTCTCTTCAACGTCTCTTCAACGTCCCAACAATGCCTCTTCAACGTCTCTTCAACGTCCCTACAATGTCTCTTCAACGTCCCTACAATGTCTCTTCAACGTCTCTTCAACGTCCCTACAATGTCTCTTCAACATCCCTACAATGTCTCTTCAACGTCCCTACAACGTCCCTACAATGTCTCTTCAACGTCTCTTCCACGTCTCTTCAACGTCCCTACAATTTGTCTTCAACGTCTCTTCAACGTCCCTACAATGTCTCTTCAACGTCCCTACAATGTCTCTTCAACGTCTCATCAACGTCCCCACAATGTCTCTTCAACGTCTCTTCAACGTCCCTACAATGTCTCTTCAACGTCTCTTCAACATCCCTACAGTGTCTCTTCAACGTCTCTTCCACGTCTCTTCAACGTCCCTACAATGTCCCTACAATGTCTCTTCAACGTCTCTTCAACGTCCCTACAATGTCTCTTCAACGTCCCTACAACGTATCTTCAACGTCTCTTCAACGTCCCTACAACGTCTCTTCAACATCCCTACAGTGTCTCTTCAACGTCTCTTCCACGTCTCTTCAACGTCCCTACAATGTCTCTTCAACGTCTCTTCAACGTCCATACAATGTCTCTTCAACGCCTCTTCAACGTCCCTACAATGTCTCTTCAACGTCTGTTCAACGTCCCTACAATGTCTCTTCAACGTCTCTTCAACGTCCCTACAACGTCTCTTCAACGTCTCTTCAACGTCCCTACAATGTCTCTTCAACGTCTCTTCAACGTCCCTACAATGTCTCTTCAACGTCCCTACAATGTCTCTTCAACGTCTTCAACGTCCCTACAATGTCTCTTCAACGTCTCTTCAATGTCCCTACAATGTCTCTTAAACGTCTCTTCCACGTCTCTTCAACGTCCCTACAATGTCTCTTCAACGTCTCTTCAATGTCCCTACAATGTCTCTTAAACGTCTCTTCAACGTCCCTACAATGTCTCTTCAACGTCTTCAACGTCTTCAACGTCCCTACAATGTCTCTTCAACGTCTCTTCAACGTCCCTACAATGTCTCTTAAACGTCTCTTCAACGTCCCTACAATGTCTCTTCAACGTCCCTACAATGTCTCTTCAACGTCTCTTCAACGTCCCTACAATGTCTTGTCAACGTCTCTTCAACGTCCCTACAATGTCTCTTCAACGTCCCTACAATGTCTCTTCAACGTCTCTTCAACGTCCCTACAATGTCTCTTCAACGTCTCTTCCACGTCTCTTCAACGTCTCTTCAACGTCCCTACAATGTCTCTTCAACGTCCCTACAATGTCTCTTCAACGTCCCTACAATGTCTCTTCAACGTCTCTTCAACGTCCCTACAATGTCTCTTCAACATCCCTACAATGTCTCTTCAACGTCCCTACAACGTCCCTACAATGTCTCTTCAACGTCTCTTCCACGTCTCTTCAACGTCCCTACAATTTGTCTTCAACGTCTCTTCAACGTCCCTACAATGTCTCTTCAACGTCCCTACAATGTCTCTTCAACGTCTCATCAACGTCCCTACAATGTCTCTTCAACGTCTCTTCAACGTCCCTACAATGTCTCTTCAACGTCTCTTCAACATCCCTACAGTGTCTCTTCAACGTCTCTTCCACGTCTCTTCAACGTCCCTACAATGTCCCTACAATGTCTCTTCAACGTCTCTTCAACGTCCCTACAATGTCTCTTCAACGTCCCTACAACGTATCTTCAACGTCTCTTCAACGTCCCTACAATGTCTCTTCAACGTCTCTTCCACGTCTCTTCAACGTCCCTACAATGTCTCTTCAACGTCTCTTCAACGTCTCTTCAACGTCCCTACAATGTCTCTTCAACGTCCCTTTAATGTCTCTTCCACGTCTCTTCAACGTCCCTACAATGTCTCTTCAACGTCCCTACAACGTCTCTTCAACGTCTCTTCAACGTACCTACAATGTCTCTTCAACGTCTTAGACGTCTCTTCAACGTCCCTACAATGTCTCTTCAACGTCTCTTCAACGTCCCTACAATGTCTCTTCAACGTCCCTTTAATGTCTCTTCAACGTCTCTTCAACGTCCCTACAACGTCTCTTCAACGTCTCTTCAACGTCCCTACAATGTCTCTTCAACGTCTCTTCAACGTCCCTACAATGTCTCTTCAACGTCTGTTCAACGTCCCTACAATGTCTCTTCAACGTCTCGTCAACGTCCCTACAACGTCTCTTCAACGTCTCTTCAACGTCCCTACAATGTCTCTTCAACGTCTCTTCAACGTCCCTACAATGTCTCTTCAACGTCTCTTCAACATCCCTACAATGTCTCTTCAACGTCCCTACAATGTCTCTTCAACGTCTCTTCAACGTCTTCAACGTCCCTACAATGTCTCTTCAACGTCTCTTCAATGTCCCTACAATGTCTCTTAAACGTCTCTTCCACGTCTCTTCAACGTCCCTACAATGTCTCTTCAACGTCTCTTCAATGTCCCTACAATGTCTCTTAAACGTCTCTTCAACGTCCCTACAATGTCTCTTCAACGTCTTCAACGTCTTCAACGTCCCTACAATGTCTCTTCAACGTCTCTTCAACGTCCCTACAATGTCTCTTAAACGTCTCTTCAACGTCCCTACAATGTCTCTTCAACGTCCCTACAATGTCTCTTCAACGTCTCTTCAACGTCCCTACAATGTCTTGTCAACGTCTCTTCCACGTCCCTACAATGTCTCTTCAACGTCCCTACAATGTCTCTTCAACGTCTCTTCAACGTCCCTACAATGTCTCTTCAACGTCTCTTCCACGTCTCTTCAACGTCTCTTCAACGTCCCAACAATGCCTCTTCAACGTCTCTTCAACGTCCCTACAATGTCTCTTCAACGTCCCTACAATTTCTTGTCAACGTCTCTTCAACGTCCCTACAATGTCTCTTCAACGTCCCTACAATGTCTCTTCAACGTCTCTTCAACGTCCCTACAATGTCTCTTCAACGTCTCTTCAACGTCTCTTCCACGTCTCTTCAACGTCCCTACAATGTCTCTTCAACGTCTCTTCAACGTCCCTACAATGTCTCTTCAACGTCTCTTCAACGTCCCTACAATGTCTCTTCAACGTCTGTTCAACGTCCCTACAATGTCTCTTCAACGTCTGTTCAACGTCCCTACAATGTCTATTCAACGTCTCTTCAACGTCCCTACAACGTCTCTTCAACGTCTCTTCAACGTCCCTACAATGTCTCTTCAACGTCCCGACAATGTCTCTTCAACGTCTCTTCAACGTCCCTACAATGTCTTGTCAACGTCTCTTCAACGTCCCTACAATGTCTCTTCAACGTCCCTACAATGTCTCTTCAACGTCTCTTCAACGTCCCTACAATGTCTCTTCAACGTCTCTTCCACGTCTCTTCAACGTCTCTTCAACGTCCCTACAATGTCTCTTCAACGTCCCTACAATGTCTCTTCAACGTCCCTACAATGTCTCTTCAACGTCTCTTCAACGTCCCTACAATGTCTCTTCAACATCCCTACAATGTCTCTTCAACGTCCCTACAACGTCCCTACAATGTCTCTTCAACGTCTCTTCCACGTCTCTTCAACGTCCCTACAATTTGTCTTCAACGTCTCTTCAACGTCCCTACAATGTCTCTTCAACGTCCCTACAATGTCTCTTCAACGTCTCATCAACGTCCCTACAATGTCTCTTCAACGTCTCTTCAACGTCCCTACAATGTCTCTTCAACGTCTCTTCAACATCCCTACAGTGTCTCTTCAACGTCTCTTCCACGTCTCTTCAACGTCCCTACAATGTCCCTACAATGTCTCTTCAACGTCTCTTCAACGTCCCTACAATGTCTCTTCAACGTCCCTACAACGTATCTTCAACGTCTCTTCAACGTCCCTACAATGTCTCTTCAACGTCTCTTCCACGTCTCTTCAACGTCCCTACAATGTCTCTTCAACGTCTCTTCAACGTCTCTTCAACGTCCCTACAATGTCTCTTCAACGTCCCTTTAATGTCTCTTCCACGTCTCTTCAACGTCCCTACAATGTCTCTTCAACGTCCCTACAACGTCTCTTCAACGTCTCTTCAACGTACCTACAATGTCTCTTCAACGTCTTAGACGTCTCTTCAACGTCCCTACAATGTCTCTTCAACGTCTCTTCAACGTCCCTACAATGTCTCTTCAACGTCCCTTTAATGTCTCTTCAACGTCTCTTCAACGTCCCTACAACGTCTCTTCAACGTCTCTTCAACGTCCCTACAATGTCTCTTCAACGTCTCTTCAACGTCCCTACAATGTCTCTTCAACGTCTGTTCAACGTCCCTACAATGTCTCTTCAACGTCTCGTCAACGTCCCTACAACGTCTCTTCAACGTCTCTTCAACGTCCCTACAATGTCTCTTCAACGTCTCTTCAACGTCCCTACAATGTCTCTTCAACGTCTCTTCAACATCCCTACAATGTCTCTTCAACGTCCCTACAATGTCTCTTCAACGTCTCTTCAACGTCTTCAACGTCCCTACAATGTCTCTTCAACGTCTCTTCAATGTCCCTACAATGTCTCTTAAACGTCTCTTCCACGTCTCTTCAACGTCCCTACAATGTCTCTTCAACGTCTCTTCAATGTCCCTACAATGTCTCTTAAACGTCTCTTCAACGTCCCTACAATGTCTCTTCAACGTCTTCAACGTCTTCAACGTCCCTACAATGTCTCTTCAACGTCTCTTCAACGTCCCTACAATGTCTCTTAAACGTCTCTTCAACGTCCCTACAATGTCTCTTCAACGTCCCTACAATGTCTCTTCAACGTCTCTTCAACGTCCCTACAATGTCTTGTCAACGTCTCTTCCACGTCCCTACAATGTCTCTTCAACGTCCCTACAATGTCTCTTCAACGTCTCTTCAACGTCCCTACAATGTCTCTTCAACGTCTCTTCCACGTCTCTTCAACGTCTCTTCAACGTCCCAACAATGCCTCTTCAACGTCTCTTCAACGTCCCTACAATGTCTCTTCAACGTCCCTACAATTTCTTGTCAACGTCTCTTCAACGTCCCTACAATGTCTCTTCAACGTCCCTACAATGTCTCTTCAACGTCTCTTCAACGTCCCTACAATGTCTCTTCAACGTCTCTTCAACGTCTCTTCCACGTCTCTTCAACGTCCCTACAATGTCTCTTCAACGTCTCTTCAACGTCCCTACAATGTCTCTTCAACGTCTCTTCAACGTCCCTACAATGTCTCTTCAACGTCTGTTCAACGTCCCTACAATGTCTCTTCAACGTCTGTTCAACGTCCCTACAATGTCTATTCAACGTCTCTTCAACGTCCCTACAACGTCTCTTCAACGTCTCTTCAACGTCCCTACAATGTCTCTTCAACGTCCCGACAATGTCTCTTCAACGTCTCTTCAACATCCCTACAATGTCTCTTCAACGTCTGTTCAACGTCCCTACAATGTCTCTTCAACGTCTCTTCAACGTCCCTACAATGTCTCTTCAACGTCTCTTCAACGTCCCTACAATGTCTCTTCAACGTCTCTTCAACGTCCCTACAATGTCTCTTCAACGTCTCTTCCACGTCTCTTCAACGTCTCTTCAACGTCCCTTCAATGTCTCTTCAACGTCTCTTCAACGTCCCTACAATGTCTCTTCAACGTCTCTTCAACGTCCCTACAACGTCTCTTCAACGTCCCTACAATGTCTCTTCAACGTCTCTTCAACATCTCTTCAACGTCCCTACAATGTCTCTTCCACGTCTCTTCAACGTCCCTACAATGTCTCTTCCACGTCTCTTCAACGTCCCTACAATGTCTCTTCCACGTCTCTTCAACGTCTCTTCAACGTCCCTACAATGTCTCTTCAACGTCTCTTCAACATCTCTTCAACGTCCCTACAATGTCTCTTCAAGGTCTCTTCAACATCTCTTCAACGTCCCTACAATGTCTCTTCAACGTCTCGTCAACGTCCCTACAATGTCTCTTCAAGGTCTCTTCAACATCTCTTCAACGTCCCTACAATGTCTCTTCAACGTCTCGTCAACGTCCCTTTAATGTCTCTTCCACGTCTCTTCAACGTCCCTTTAATGTCTCTTCCACGTCTCTTCAACGTCCCTACAATGTCTCTTCAACGTCTCTTCAACGTCCCTACAATGTCTCTTCAACGTCTGTTCAACGTCCCTACAATGTCTCTTCAACGTCTCTTCAACGTCCCTACAACGTCTCTTCAACGTCTCTTCAACGTCCCTACAATGTCTCTTCAACGTCTCTTCAACGTCTCTTCAATGTCCCTACAATGTCTCTTCAACGTCTCTTCAACGTCCCTACAATGTCTCTTCAACGTCCCTACAATTTCTCTTCAACGTCTCTTCAACGTCCCTACAATGTCTCTTCAACGTCCCTACAATGTCTCTTCAACGTCCCTTCAACGTCCCTACAATGTCTCTTCAACGTCTCTTCCACGTCTCTTCAACGTCCCTACAGTGTCTCTTCAACGTCTCTTCAACGTCCCTACAATGTCTCTTCAACGTCCCTACAATGTCTCTTCAACGTCTCTTCAACGTCCCTACAATGTCTCTTCTACGTCTCTTCAATGTCCCTACAATGTCTCTTCAACGTCCCTACAATGTCTCTTCAACGTCTCTTCAACGTCCCTACAATGTCTCTTCAACGTCCCTACAATGTCTCTTCAATGTCTCTTCAACATCCCTACAGTGTCTCTTCAACGTCCCTACAATGTCTCTTCAACGTCTCTTCAACGTCCCTACAATGTCTCTTCAACGTCTCTTCAACGTCCCTACAACGTCTCTTCAACGTCTCTTCAACGTCCCTACAATGTCTCTTCAACGTCTCTTCAACGTCCCTACAATGTCTCTTCAACGTCTCTTCAACATCCCTACAATGTCTCTTCAACGTCCCTACAATGTCTCTTCAACGTCCCTTCAATGTCTGTTCCACGTCTCTTCAACGTAACTACAATGTCTTTTCAACGTCTCTTCAACGTCCCTACAATGTCTCTTCAACGTCTCTTCAACGTCTTCAATGTCCCTACAATGTCTCTTCAACATCTCTTCAATGTCCCTACAATGTCACTTCAACGTCTCTTCCACGTCTCTTCAACGTCTCTTCAACGTCCCTTCAATGTCTCTTCAACGTCTCTTCCACGTCTCTTCAACGTCCCTACAATGTCTCTTCAACGTCTCTTCAACGTCCATACAATGTCTCTTCAACGTCCCTTCAACGTCTTTTCCACGTCTCTTCAAATTCCCTACAATGTCTCTTCAACGTCTCTTCAACATCTCTTCAACGTCCCTACAATGTCTCTTCAACGTCTCTTCAACATCTCTTCAACGTCCCTACAATGTCTCTTCAACGTCTCTTCAATGTCCCTACAATGTCTCTTCAACGTCTCTTCAACGTCCCTACAATGTCTCTTCAACGTCTCTTCAACGTCCCTACAATGTCTCTTCAACGTCTCTTCAACATACCTACAATGTCTCTTCAACGTCCCTACAATGTCTCTTCAACGTCCCTTCAATGTCTCTTCCACGTCTCTTCAAATTCCCTTTAATGTCTCTTCCACGTCTCTTCAACGTCCCTACAATGTCTCTTCAACGTCCCTACAATGTCTCTTCAACGTCTGTTCAACGTCCCTACAATGTCTCTTCAACGTCTCTTCAACGTCCCTACAATGTCTCTTCAACGTCTCTTCAACGTCCCTACAATGTCTCTTCAACGTCCCTACAATGTCTCTTCAACGTCTCTTCAACGTCTTCAATGTCCCTACAATGTCTCTTTAACGTCTCTTCAATGTCTCTTCAACGTCCCTTCAACGTCTCTTCAACGTCCCTACAATGTCTCTTCAACGTCTCTTCAACGTCCCTACAACGTCTCTTCAACGTCCCTACAATGTCTCTTCAACGTCTCTTCAACATCCCTACAATGTCTCTTCAACGTACATACAATGTCTCTTCAACGTCCCTTCAATGTCTTTTCCACGTCTCTTCAAATTCCCTACAATGTCTCTTCAACGTCTCTTCAATGTCCCTACAATGTCTCTTCAACGTCTCTTCCAAGTCTCTTCAACGTCTCTTCAACGTCTCCTCAACGTCCCTACAACGTCTCTTCAACGTCCCTACAATGTCTCTTCAAAGTCTCTTCCACTTCTCTTCAACGTCCCTACAATGTCTCTTCAACGTCTCTTCAACGTCCCTACAACGTCTCTTCAACGTCCCTACAATGTCTCTTCAACGTCTCTTCAACATCCCTACAATGTCTCTTCAACGTCCCTACAATGTCTCTTCAACGTCCCTTCAATGTCTCTTCCACGTCTCTTCAAATTCCCTTTAATGTCTCTTCCACGTCTCTTCAACGTCCCTACAATGTCTCTTCAACGTCTCTTCAACGTCCCTACAATGTCTCTTCAACGTCCCTACAATGTCTCTTCAACGTCCCTACAATGTCTCTTCAACGTCCCTACAATGTCTCTTCAACGTCTCTTCAACGTCCCTACAATGTCTCTTCAACATCCCTACAATGTCTCTTCAACGTCTCTTCAACGTCTTCAATGTCCCTACAATGTCTCTTCAACGTCTCTTCAATGTCCCTACAGTGTCCCTACAGTGTCTCTTCAACGTCTCTTCCACGTCTCTTCTACGTCCCTTCAACGTCTCTTCAACGTCCCTACAATGTCTCTTCAACGTCTCTTCAACGTCCCTACAACGTCTCTTCAACGTCCCTACAATGTCTCTTCAACGTCTCTTCAACATCTCTTCAACGTCCCTACAATGTCTCTTCCACGTCTCGTCAACGTCCCTACAATGTCTCTTCCACGTTACTTCAACGTCCCTACAATGTCTCTTCCACGTCTCTTCAACATCCCTACAATATCTATTCCACGTCTCTTCAACGTCTCTTCAACGTCCCTACAATGTCTCTTCAACGTCTCTTCAATGTCCCTACAATGTCTCTTCAACGTCTCTTCAACGTCCCTACAATGTCTCTTCAACGTCTCTTCAACGTCCCTACAATGTCTCTTCAACGTCTCTTCAACATACCTACAATGTCTCTTCAACGTCCCTACAATGTCTCTTCAACGTCCCTTCAATGTCTCTTCCACGTCTCTTCAAATTCCCTTTAATGTCTCTTCCACGTCTCTTCAACGTCCCTACAATGTCTCTTCAACGTCCCTACAATGTCTCTTCAACGTCTGTTCAACGTCCCTACAATGTCTCTTCAACGTCTCTTCAACGTCCCTACAATGTCTCTTCAACGTCTCTTCAACGTCCCTACAATGTCTCTTCAACGTCCCTACAATGTCTCTTCAACGTCTCTTCAACGTCTTCAATGTCCCTACAATGTCTCTTCAACGTCTCTTCAATGTCCCTACAATGTCTCTTCAACGTCTCTTCCACGTCTCTTCAACGTCTCTTCAACGTCCCTTCAATGTCTCTTCAACGTCTCTTCAACGTCCCTATAATGTCTCTTCAACGTCTCTTCAATGTCCCTACAATGTCTCTTCAACGTCTGTTCAACGTCCCTACAATGTCTCTTCAACGTCCCTACAATGTCTCTTCAACGTCTCTTCAACGTCCCTACAATGTCTCTTCAACATCCCTACAATGTCTCTTCAACGTCTCTTCAACGTCTTCAATGTCCCTACAATGTCTCTTCAACGTCTCTTCAATGTCCCTACAGTGTCCCTACAGTGTCTCTTCAACGTCTCTTCCACGTCTCTTCAACGTCCCTTCAATGTCTCTTCAACGTCTCTTCAACGTCCCTACAATGTCTCTTCAACGTCTCTTCAACGTCCCTACAACGTCTCTTCAACGTCCCTACAATGTCTCTTCAACGTTTCTTCAACATCTCTTCAACGTCCCTACAATGTCTCTTCCACGTCTCGTCAACGTCCCTACAATGTCTCTTCCACGTTACTTCAACGTCCCTACAATGTCTCTTCCACGTCTCTTCAACATCCCTACAATATCTCTTCCACGTCTCTTCAACGTCTCTTCAACGTCCCTACAATGTCTCTTCAACGTCTCTTCAACATCTCTTCAACGTCCCTACAATGTCTCTTCAACGTCTCTTCAACATCTCTTCAACGTCCCTACAATGTCTCTTCAACGTCTCTTCAATGTCCCTACAATGTCTCTTCAACGTCTCTTCCACGTCTCTTCAACGTCTCTTCAACGTCCCTTCAATGTCTCTTCAACGTCTCTTCAACGTCCCTACAACGTCTCTTCAACGTCCCTACAATGTCTCTTTAAAGTCTCTTCCACGTCTCTTCAACGTCCCTACAATGTCTCTTCAACGTCTCTTCAACGTCCCTACAATGTCTCTTCAACGTCTCTTCAACGTCCCTACAATGTCTCTTCAACGTCCCTTCAATGTCTCTTCCACGTCTCTTCAAATTCCCTTTAATGTCTCTTCCACGTCTCTTCAACGTCCCTACAATGTCTCTTCAACGTCCCTACAATGTCTCGTCAACGTCTGTTCAACGTCCCTACAATGTCTCTTCAACGTCTCTTCAACGTCCCTACAATGTCTCTTCAACGTCTTTTCAACGTCCCTACAATGTCTCTTCAACGTCCCTACAATGTCTCTTCAACGTCTCTTCAACGTCTTCAATGTCCCTACAATGTCTCTTCAACGTCTCTTCAATGTCCCTACAATGTCTCTTCAACGTCTCTTCCACGTCTCTTCAACGTCTCTTCAACGTCCCTTCAATGTCTCTTCAACGTCTCTTCAACGTCCCTATAATGTCTCTTCAACGTCTCTTCAATGTCCCTACAATGTCTCTTCAACGTCTGTTCAACGTCCCTACAATGTCTCTTCAACGTCCCTTCAATGTCTGTTCCACGTCTCTTCAAATTCCCTTTAATGTCTCTTCCACGTCTCTTCAACGTCCCTACAATGTCTCCTCAACGTCTCTTCAACGTCCCTACAATGTCTCTTCAACGTCTGTTCAACGTCCCTACAATGTCTCTTCAACGTCTCTTCAACGTCCCTACAATGTCTCTTCAACGTCTCTTCAACGTCCCTACAATGTCTTTTCAACGTCTCTTCAACGTCCCTACAATGTCTCTTCAACGTCTCTTCAACGTCTTCAATGTCCCTACAATGTCTCTTCAACATCTCTTCAATGTCCCTACAATGTCACTTCAACGTCTCTTCCACCTCTCTTCAACGTCTCTTCAACGTCCCTACAACGTCTCTTCAACGTCCCTACAATGTCTCTTCAACGTCTCTTCCACGTCTCTTCAACGTCCCTACAATGTCTCTTCAACGTCTCTTCAACGTCCCTACAATGTCTCTTCAACGTCTCTTCAACGTCCCTACAATGTCTCTTCAACGTCTCTTCAACGTCCCTACAATTTCTCTTCAACGTCTGTTCAACGTCCCTACAATGTCTCTTCAACGTCTCTTCAACGTCCCTACAACGTCTCTTCAACGTCTCTTCAACGTCCCTACAATGTCTCTTCAACGTCTCTTCAACGTCCCTACAATGTCTCTTCAACGTCTCTTCAAACATCCCTACAATGTCTCTTCAACGTCCCTACAATGTCTCTTCAACGTCTCTTCAACGTCTTCAACGTCCCTACAATGTCTCTTTAACGTCTCTTCAATGTCCCTACAATGTCTCTTAAACTTCTCTTCCACGTCTCTTCAACGTCCCTACAATGTCTTTTCAACGTCTCTTCAACGTCTTCAACGTCCCTACAATGTCTCTTCAACGTCTCTTCAACGTCCCTACAATGTCTCTTAAACGTCTGTTCAACGTCCCTACAATGTCTCTTCAACGTCCCTACAATGTCTCTTCAACGTCTCTTCAACGTCCCTACAATGTCTTGTCAACGTCTCTTCAACGTCCCTACAATGTCTCTTCCACGTCTCTTCAACGTCCCTACAATGTCTCTTCAACGTCTCTTCCACGTCTCTTCAACGTCTCTTCAACGTCCCTACAATGTCTCTTCAACGTCTCTTCAACGTCCCTACAATGTCTCTTCAACGTCCCTACAATGTCTCTTCAACGTCTCTTCAACGTCCCTACAATGTCTCTTTAACATCCCTACAATGTCTCTTCAACGTCCCTACAATGTCTCTTCAACGTCTCTTCCACGTCTCTTCAACGTCCCTACAATTTCTCTTCAACGTCTCTTCAACGTCCCTACAATGTCTCTTCAACGTCCCTACAATGTCTCTTCAACGTCTCATCAACGTCCCTACAATGTCTCTTCAACGTCTCTTCCACGTCCCTACAATGTCTCTTCAACGTCCCTACAATGTCTCTTCAACGTCTCTTCAACGTCTCTTCAACGTCTCTTCAACGTCCCTACGTCTCTTCAACGTACCTACAATGTCTCTTCAATGTCTCTTCAACATCCCTGCAGTGTCTCTTCAACGTCTCTTCCACGTCTCTTCAACGTCCCTACAATGTCTCTTCAACGTCTCTTCAACGTCCCTACAATGTCTCTTCAACGTCTCTTCAACGTCCCTACAATGTCTCTTCAACGTCTCTTCAACATCCCTACAATGTCTCTTCAACGTCCCTACAATGTCTCTTCAACGTCCCTTCAATGTCTCTTCCACGTCTCTTCAAATTCCCTACAATGTCTCTTCAACGTCTCTTCAATGTCCCTACAATGTCTCTTCAACGTCTCTTCCACGTCTCTTCAACGTCTCTTCAACGTCCCTTCAATGTCTCTTCAACGTCTCCTCAACGTCCCTACAACGTCTCTTCAACGTCCCTACAATGTCTCTTCAACGTCTCTTCCACGTCTCTTCAACGTCCCTACAATGTCTCTTCAACGTCTCTTCAACGTCCCTACAATGTCTCTTCAACGTCTCTTCAACGTCCCTACAATGTCTCCTCAACGTCTCTTCAACATCCCTACAATGTCTCTTCAACGTCCCTACAATGTCTCTTCAACGTCCCTTCAATGTCTCTTCCACGTCTCTTCAAATTCCCTTTAATGTCTCTTCCACGTCTCTTCAACGTCCCTACAATGTCTCTTCAACGTCTCTTCAACGTCCCTACAATGTCTCTTCAACGTCTGTTCAACGTCCCTACAATGTCTCTTCAACGTCCCTACAATGTCTCTTCAACGTCTCTTCAACGTCCCTACAATGTCTCTTCAACGTCTCTTCAACGTCTTCAATGTCCCTACAATGTCTCTTCAACGTCTCTTCAATGTCCCTACAATGTCTCTTCAACGTCTCTTCCACGTCTCTTCAACGTCTCTTCAACGTCCCTTCAATGTCTCTTCAACGTCTCTTCAACGTCCCTACAATGTCTCTTCAACGTGTCTTCAACGTCCCTACAACGTCTCTTCAACGTCCCTACAATGTCTCTTCAACGTCTCTTCAACATCTCTTCAACGTCCCTACAATGTCTCTTCCACGTCTCTTCAACGTCCCTACAATGTCTCTTCCACGTTACTTCAACGTCCCTACAATGTCTCTTCCACGTCTCTTCAACGTCCCTACAATATCTCTTCCACGTCTCTTCAACGTCTCTTCAACGTCCCTACAATGTCTCTTCAACGTCTCTTCAACATCTCTTCAACGTTCCTACAATGTCTCTTCAACGTCTCTTCAACATCTCTTCAACGTCCCTACAATGTCTCTTCAACGTCTCTTCAATGTCCCTACAATGTCTCTTCAACGTCTCTTCCACGTCTCTTCAACGTCTCTTCAACGTCCCTGCAATGTCTCTTCAACGTCTCTTCAACGTCCCTACAACGTCTCTTCAACGTCCCTACAAAGTCTCTTCAAAGTCTCTTCCACGTCTCTTCAACGTCCCTACAATGTCTCTTCAACGTCTCTTCAACGTCCCTACAATGTCTCTTCAACGTCTCTTCAACGTCCCTACAATGTCTCTTCAACGTCTCTTCAACATCCCTACAATGTCTCTTCAACGTCCCTACAATGTCTCTTCAACGTCCCTTCAATGTCTCTTCCACGTCTCTTCAAATTCCCTTTAATGTCTCTTCCACGTCTCTTCAACGTCCCTACAATGTCTCTTCAACGTCCCTACAATGTCTCTTCAACGTCTGTTCAACGTCCCTACAATGTCTCTTCAACGTCTCTTCAACGTCCCTACAATGTCTCTTCAACGTCCCTACAATGTTTCTTCAACGTCTCTTCAACGTCTTCAATGTCCCTACAATGTCTCTTCAACGTCTCCTCAACGTCCCTACAACGTCTCTTCAACGTCCCTACAATGTCTCTTCAACGTCTCTTCCACGTCTCTTCAACGTCCCTACAATGTCTCTTCAACGTCTCTTCAACGTCCCTACAATGTCTCTTCAACGTCTCTTCAACGTCCCTACAATGTCTCCTCAACGTCTCTTCAACATCCCTACAATGTCTCTTCAACGTCCCTACAATGTCTCTTCAACGTCCCTTCAATGTCTCTTCCACGTCTCTTCAAATTCCCTTTAATGTCTCTTCCACGTCTCTTCAACGTCCCTACAATGTCTCTTCAACGTCCCTACAATGTCTCTTCAACGTCTGTTCAACGTCCCTACAATGTCTCTTCAACGTCCCTACAATGTCTCTTCAACGTCTCTTCAACGTCCCTACAATGTCTCTTCAACGTCTCTTCAACGTCTTCAATGTCCCTACAATGTCTCTTCAACGTCTCTTCAATGTCCCTACAATGTCTCTTCAACGTCTCTTCCACGTCTCTTCAACGTCTCTTCAACGTCCCTTCAATGTCTCTTCAACGTCTCTTCAACGTCCCTACAATGTCTCTTCAACGTCTCTTCAACGTCCCTACAACGTCTCTTCAACGTCCCTACAATGTCTCTTCAACGTCTCTTCAACATCTCTTCAACGTCCCTACAATGTCTCTTCCACGTCTCTTCAACGTCCCTACAATGTCTCTTCCACGTTACTTCAACGTCCCTACAATGTCTCTTCCACGTCTCTTCAACGTCCCTACAATATCTCTTCCACGTCTCTTCAACGTCTCTTCAACGTCCCTACAATGTCTCTTCAACGTCTCTTCAACATCTCTTCAACGTTCCTACAATGTCTCTTCAACGTCTCTTCAACATCTCTTCAACGTCCCTACAATGTCTCTTCAACGTCTCTTCAATGTCCCTACAATGTCTCTTCAACGTCTCTTCCACGTCTCTTCAACGTCTCTTCAACGTCCCTGCAATGTCTCTTCAACGTCTCTTCAACGTCCCTACAACGTCTCTTCAACGTCCCTACAAAGTCTCTTCAAAGTCTCTTCCACGTCTCTTCAACGTCCCTACAATGTCTCTTCAACGTCTCTTCAACGTCCCTACAATGTCTCTTCAACGTCTCTTCAACGTCCCTACAATGTCTCTTCAACGTCTCTTCAACATCCCTACAATGTCTCTTCAACGTCCCTACAATGTCTCTTCAACGTCCCTTCAATGTCTCTTCCACGTCTCTTCAAATTCCCTTTAATGTCTCTTCCACGTCTCTTCAACGTCCCTACAATGTCTCTTCAACGTCCCTACAATGTCTCTTCAACGTCTGTTCAACGTCCCTACAATGTCTCTTCAACGTCTCTTCAACGTCCCTACAATGTCTCTTCAACGTCCCTACAATGTTTCTTCAACGTCTCTTCAACGTCTTCAATGTCCCTACAATGTCTCTTCAACGTCTCTTCAATGTCCCTACAATGTCTCTTCAACGTCTCTTCCACGTCTCTTCAACGTCTCTTCAACGTCCCTTCAATGTCTCTTCAACGTCTCTTCAACGTCCCTACAATGTCTCTTCAACGTCTCTTCAACGTCCCTACAACGTCCCTACAATGTCTCTTCAACATCTCTTCAACGTCCCTACAATGTCTCTTCCACGTCTCTTCAACGTCCCTTTAATGTCTCTTCCACGTCTCTTCAACGTCCCTACAATGTCTCTTCAACGTCTCTTCAACGTCCCTACAATGTCTCTTCAACGTCTGTTCAACGTCCCTACAATGTCTCTTCAAAGTCTCTTCAACGTCCCTACAATGTCTCTTCAACGTCTCTTCAACGTCCCAACAATGTCTCTTCAACGTCTCTTCAACATCCCTACAATGTCTCTTCAACGTCCCTACAATGTCTCTTCAACGTCTTCAACGTCCCTACAATGTCTCTTCAACGTCTCTTCAATGTCCCTACAATGTCTCTTCAACGTCTCTTCCACGTCTCTTCAACGTCCCTACAATGTCTCTTCAACGTCTCTTCAACGTCTTCAACGTCCCTACAATGTCTCTTCAACGTCTCTTCAATGTCCCTACAATGTCTCTTCAACGTCTCTTCAACGTCTATTCCATGTCTCTTCAACGTCCCTACAACGTATCTTCAACGTCTCTTCAACGTCCCTACAATGTCTCTTCAACGTCTCTTCCATGTCTCTTCAACGTCTCTTAAACGTCCCTACAATGTCTCTTCAACGTCTCTTCAACGTCTCTTCAACGTCCCTACAATGTCTCTTCAACGTCCCTTTAATGTCTCTTCCACGTCTCTTCAACGTCCCTACAATGTTTCTTCAACGTCCCTACAATGTCTCTTCAACGTATCTTCAACGTCCCTACAATGTCTCTTCAACGTCTCTTCAAAGTCCCTACAATGTCTCTTCAACGTCTCTTCCATGTCTCTTCAACGTCCCTACAACGTATCTTCAACGTCTCTTCAACGTCCCTACAATGTCTCTTCAACGTCTCTTCCACGTCTCTTCAACGTCTCTTCAACGTCCCTACAATGTCTCTTCAACGTCAATTCAAAGTCCCTACAATGTCTCTTCAACGTCCCTTTAATGTCTCTTCCACGTCTCTTCAACGTCCCTACAATGTTTCTTCAACGTCCCTACAATGTCTCTTCAACGTCTCTTCAACGTCCCTACAATGTCTCTTCAACGTCTCTTCAACGTCCCTACAATGTCTCTTCAACGTCTCTTCCATGTCTCTTCAACGTCCCTACAACGTATCTTCAACGTCTCTTCAACGTCCCTACAATGTCTCTTTAACGTCTCTTCCACGTCTCTTCAACGTCCCTACAATGTCTATTCAACGTCTCTTCAACGTCCCTACAATGTCTCTTCAACGTCCCTACAATGTCTCTTCAACGTCTCTTCAACGTCCCTACAATGTCTTGTCAACGTCTCTTCAACGTCCCTACAATGTCTCTTC